>NC_037684.1:48376764-48449166 GCF_003255815.1 Theropithecus gelada | reverse complement strand
AGGCCGGGCGCGGTGGCTCAAGCCTGTAATCCCAGCACTTTGGGAGGCCGAGACGGGCGGATCACTAGGTCAGGAGATCGAGACCATCCTGGCTAACATGGTGAAACCCCTTTTCTACTAAAAATACAAAAAAAAACTAGCCGGGCGAAGTGGCGGGCGCCTGTAGTTCCAGCTGCTCGGGAGGCTGAGGCAGGAGAATGGCGTGAACCCGGGAGGCGGAGCTTGCAGTGAGCTGAGATCCGGCCACTGCACTCCAGCCTGGGCGGCAGAGGGAGACTCCGTCTCAAAAAAAAAAAAAAAAAGAAAGAAAAAAAAGTATTTCCATAAAACCACCTGCATTTTCTGTTTTGAGAGGTGGCATGAGGAGTTAAATTGAGTTTTTCCAAGGAGGAGACAAATTGGTCAACCTATGGCAGGAAGATTTGGAAATGTTAAAAAATATATTACCATGTTGGAACAGAGAGCTATAGATGATGTTCAAAGGAATACTGACATAGACCATGCCATGGAATCTTCTACTTAATTTCTCATACTGACTTTGTCCTCATGGGTAGTTACTTAAGTTTATTGTGAGAATAGTGAGGTACAAGTATGTAAATGGCTTTTTAGTGAGGTTGAGATAGAAGAGACTATTATCAGCTCTTCTTGGGCTTCTAAATTGGTCAAGCCAACTTGTGTGTGTGTGTGTGCGCGCGCATGTACGTGTGCATGTGCGTGTAAATGCATAAATGATTAGAGATGGGGATCTTACTATGTTGCCTAGGCTGGCCTTGAACTCCTGGGCTCAAGCAATCCTCCTGACTCAGCTTCCAGAATGACTGGGACTACAGGGGCCTGCTACTGACCGTGCCCAAGTTATTTATCTAGTTGAAAATAAGAAGGAAGTGATTTTTTAAAAATATACATTTTTTGGCTGGGCGCAGTGGCTCACGCCTGTAATCCCAGCACTTTGGGAGGCCGAGGCGGGCGGATGATGAAGTCAGGAGATCAAGAGCATCCTGACTAACACAGTGAAATCCTGTCTCTACTAAAAACACAAAAAATTAGCCAAGCGTGGTGGCGGGCACCTGTCGTCCCAGCTACTCAGGAGGCTAAGGCAGAAGAATGGCGTGAACCTGGGAGGTGGAGCTTGCATTGAGCTGAGAGTGTGCCACTGCATTCCAGCCTGGGCGACAGAGCGAGATTCTGTCTCAAAAAAATATATATATATATTATTTACTTTTTACATTTTGAGACAGTCTTGCTCTGTCACACAGGCTGGAGTTCAGCGGTGGGAACAAAGCTCACTGCAGCCTTAACCTCCTGGGCTGAAGCGATCCTTCTGTCTCAGAGTCCAGTGTAGCTGGGATCACAGGCATGTGCCGCTACACTTGGCTGATTTTTAATTTTTTTTTTATAGAGACGGGGTCTTGCCATGTTGCCCAGGCTGGTCTTGAACTCCTAGGCTCAAATGATGATCCTGCTTTGGCCTCCTAGAGTGCTGGGATTACAGGTGTGTGCCACTGTGCCTGGAAACGATTTTTAAATGAATAATAACAAGAAATGCTTCTAAACTTCTTTGCAAATATATTCAGCCAAGCCCAGTAGAGTAAGGTGCATTAGGTCTTTTGCCATTTCCAAAAAGGGGACACCAACCAGGCTGTTATTTGTGATGAGTTCCATGCTGTTTGAGCTGCCTTGTGTGATCGATGACCTTATTACAAGTATTATAAAGCAGTACTTAGTATCTTAACATCTAGCATTGAATGTAGACGCTGATGGAGGTGATTCCTTTTCCTGTTAGCAGCTATCTGTTGTGGGGGTGAGGGAGATGAATGGGTGAGGAAAGTGAAATGAAAGTTGTCTGAAAAGATTTATGCCAAGAAATGTTTCAGTATGATCTGAAGTTGATGTTTTGCCATTATTTGTAGGGTTTTGCGGCCTCCAGGTGGTGGATCCAATTTTTCATTAGGTTTTGATGAACCAACAGAACAACCTGTGAGGAAGAACAAAATGGCCTCTAATATCTTTGGGACACCTGAAGAAAATCAAGCTTCTTGGGCCAAGTCGGCAGGTACTCTTGTTATCTGTGCTCACTGTTCAAAGGGATGGGCCCAGCATCAACAGCCACAGATGCAGCCTGGGCACCAACGTGTGCCCCCGCCCCGTGTCTAAAAAACAAAACAAAACAAAAATTAGCTGGTGGTAGTGGCAGTGTGCCTTTAGTCCCTGATACTCGGGAAGCTGAGGTGGGAGGATTGCTGAGCTTGGGAGGTGGAGGCTGCAGTGAGCTGTGATTGAGCCACTGCCCTCCAGCCTAGGTGACAGAGTGAAACCCTGTGTCAAAAACAAACAAAAGAAAAACCAACTACAGCTGGTTTTGAACTAATAACAAAATCTAGCTTAATGGTAATAAACAACAGTTTAGACTTAGCCTGAGAGGAAAGAAATGGGAAATACTGAGAGGCTATGTGATGTATCAGAGTAAGGACTGAAGTCAGACTGAGTTAATGTTTAAGTGATCAGCTTAACTTCCTTAAGACTGTTTCCTCATTTCATAATATGAGACCAACACATAACGTCAATTGCTGAAGTGTGTTTTTTTTTGTTTGTTTGTTTCTTTTGAGACAGAGTCTCATTCTGTTGCCCAGGCTGGAGTGCAGAGTGCAGTGGTGCCAACTTGGCTCACTGCAACCTCCACCTCCCGAGTTCAAATGATTCTCCTGCCTCGGCCTCCCAAGTAGCTAGGATTACAAGCATGCACCACCACGTCCAGCTAATTTTTATATTTTTAGTAGAGACAGGGTTTCACCCTGTTGGCCAGGCTGGTCTTGAACTCCTGACCTCAGGTGATCTGCCCACCTTGGCCTCCCAAAGTGCTGGGGTTACAGGCATGAGCCACCATACCCAGCCTGAAGTGTTTTGCTTTAGAGTTTTTCTATTGTATTTCTGAAGAAAGTATATTTTGAGTTTTAGGTGCCAAGTCTAGCGGTGGCAGGGAAGACTTGGAGTCATCTGGACTGCAGAGAAGGAACTCCTCTGAAGCAAGCTCCGGAGACTTCTTAGATCTGAAGGTCAGTGTGACAGCATGAGGCCAGAAAGGCTTTGAGGTCAATATGATTCTGAAATTTGTACTAAGAGTTTCAGTTCTCCCACTGGAATTTTACATTGATGTAGTTAGGAAAGGGACTGGGCCATATTGATAATGGAAGATGGATAGTAAAATCATAGAAGTGTGTTAACATGGTCTCAGTCTGTTTCTGTATCTCTTTTACCATTAGGATTTGTTTTATCTCCCATATTGATTTTTGGAACTTGTGGTTCTTTCTCACTTCCTGTGTGTCTCATATATAGAAGCGTTTCTGAGTTCAGGGGCTGTTTTTTTGCAGATACTGCTTTGCGTTGAACTCCAGGAGACTAGTGCTAGCATTACCATTAGTTGTGTCTGCAATTGAGTACTGCCACCAAGCCGCCCAGGGTGTGTGCTGCAAAGTGGAAAGACCCTGCCCAACTGAGCACTAAAGGCCTCAGAGCACAGTGAGGCGTCACCTGTCTGAGTGCCGAGAGAACTGGAGAAGGGCTTTGGAACTGATAGGGGTCCTTCCACAACTAGATGAGGGGAAAGGAGAGAGATGAAAGGATAGATTCACCAGTTTTCCATTCTAATAAAAGATCACTGAAATGCTAATTGGTGTTAGGTCATCAGAGGAAATGTTGGGTTTTTTTGTTTGTTTGTTTTAGATGTGGTACTGGCACTAGAGCAATTTATCATGCAGAATTTTTGCATAGCATTGTCCTAAGTTGGACAGAGGTAGCCGACTGACCCTGTACTTGATTGCATCACAATGAAATGTCACATTTGGTTTCCAGTAGATGTTAGCTGCTATGAACTATGACTGTTTTGTGTGTTCCAAAATTAAAATAGGAAGTAAATTTTTGAATTTTTTTCTTTTCTAGGGAGAAGGTTATATTCATGGTGAGTACTTCTGAAGACCAAATTTCTGGCTCTGTCCATGGTTTCAGGACAGATCTGAATCTTGATTTAAATCATGGGGAAAGAGATGGGGGAGTGAAACCTGGCCATGCTCCAAGTGTCGCCATACTCTGGGTGGAGAGGAACAAAAATGAAACTGGAAAGTTAGTAAACATGGCCACATTTTTAATCTGCCAGTAATGTGATCAATGCTAGAAATGTAATAGAAGGGAAAAAACAGAATTCTTTAAAATTACATATATTGGCTGGGCATGGTGGCTTACGCCTGTAATCTCAACACTTTGGGAGGCTGAGGCAGGTGGATTGCTTGAGCCCAGGAGTTCAAGACCAGCCTGGAAACATGGCAAAACCCTGTTTCTATAAAAAAGTACAAAAATTAGCCTGGCATGGTTACACATGCCTGTAGTCCAGCTACTCGGGAGGCTCAGGTAGGAGGATTGCTTGAGCCCAGGACGTGGAGGTTGCAATGGGCAGAGATCACACCATTATACTCCAGTATGGGTGACAGAGGGAGACCTTGCCTTAAAAAAATAAACTAAACCAAAATATATGTATACACACACATACATATTAATCAGGTCAGTATTTGTTACACTTAATGAGAACTTTTTTTTTTTTTTTTGAGACGGAGTCTCGCTCTGTCGTCCAGGCTAGAGTGCAGTGGCCGGATCTCAGCTCACTGCAAGCTCCACCTCCCGGGTTCACGCCATTCTCCCGCCTCAGCCTCCCGAGTAGCTGGGACTACAGGCGCCCGCCACCTCGCCCGGCTAGTTTTTTGTATTTTTTTAGTAGAGACGGGGTTTCACCATGTTAGCCAGGATGGTCTCGATCTCCTGACCTCGTGATCCGCCCGTCTCGGCCTCCCAAAGTGCTGGGATTACAGGCTTGAGCCACCGCGCCCGGCCTGAGAACTTTTTTTTTGAGACCAGGTGTCTCTCTGTTGCCAAGGCTGGAGTGCAGTGGGCAATCACAGCTCACTGTGGCTTCTTTGGGCTTAAGTGATCCTCCCACTTCAGCCTCCCGAGTAGCTGGGACTACAGGGGTACACTACCACACCTCGCTAATTTCTTTTTATTTTTAGTAGAGATAAGGTCTCACTATGTTGCCCAGGCTGGTCTCAAACTCCTGAGCTTAAGTGATCCTCCCACCTCAGCCTCCCCAAAGTGTTGATATTACTGGCATGAGCCACAGCGCCCAGCTGAGAGCTTTTTGTATTTATGTGGTTATTTATTACAGACTAGCCAAGTGCAGTATAGAGAAGAGGGGAAAGAGTAAAACAAGGAGGTTGATCTGTAACTATGAACAATCGAGATAACTCACACCAGCCAGAGAGAGCTTTTTAATATAAGCATTTCAAGCTCAGCTCACAAAGTTCATTTGTTTTTATAGGGAGGTGCTTATTCAGCAAGACATTGGTTACCCGCTTGGTGATTTTGTAAATGATGATTTAGGGGGCAGATGTAATTTTTCAGCTAACCATCCATATTACCAATTATAGGTGGAAATGAGCTGTGATCATTGACTTAATTATCTTAAATCTTGGAAGTATTTATTGGCATTTCTTTAATAAGTGCTAAAGAATTGCTGATGAATGCAAGGTTTATAAGTGTCAGGCAGTAGCAATCGGTGAAGTGCAGCAGTCACAAGGCCCTCTGGTCTAGACAGAGCAGCAGCTTCCTCTTAAGGCCTTTTCATACCCTTATGTTTTGTGGTGTGCTTACAAGGACACACAGAAAGGTTGAAGAAGCAGATTCCTCTCCTGCCTTCTACGCAGTGTTTTGTTTTTTGGTTGATTTTTTTTTTTGAGTTGGAGTCTGGCTCTGTCACCCAGGCTGGAGTGTAGTGGCAGAATCTCAGCTCACTGCAACCTCTGCCTCCCGGGTTCAAGCAATTCTCCTGGTTCAGCCTCCTGAATAGCTGGGATTACAGGCACGTGGCACCATGAGCCGGGTGCATGAGCCACTGCGCCCGGCCTCACAGTGTTTCTTGGTGGGGCTTAGAGGAGAAGCTTCTGAGCCTTTGGGAGCATTGCCTGGGTTCTTCCTTATAGGACCTGTTTAGGGGGAAAACACTCAGATGTGTTTTTCCTCTTTTTTCACACCACAACAATCAGCAACACAGAAGACACCTGTGACCAAATGTTGGGGGTTTCTCCCCACACACCAATCAGTGGACACCAGCTGGGAGTCCTCCAATCCAGTTTCTACACCCTCTACCAGAAGATAACCTCAGATTCAACAGGTTGAGGGTCAGTCCCACAAGACCGCCCCTTCCTTCCCATCAGTTGTAAGCCTGGGCCTCTGGAACTTCTGACTGACTGGCTTCAAGTTGGGGTTCCTGTGACGACTCCTATGGTTTTAATTTGCTAGAGAGGTTCACAAAAAGAACTTAGGGAAACATTTATGTTTACAGGTTCATTATGAATATATGATACATATATTTTTCATTTTTTTTCTAAACTGAATCTTGCTCCGTTTCCCAGATTGGAGTGCAGTGTCGCCCTCACAGCTCACTGCAACTTCAAACTCCTGAGCTCAAGCAGTCCTCCTGCCTCAGCCTCCCGAGTAGCTGGGATATACGTGTATGCCACCATGCCTGGCTAATTGTTTTTCTTTTTTGTAGAGATGTGGTCTCACTATGTTATGTTACACAGGCTAGTCATGTGATCCTCCCGCCTCAGCCTCCAAAAGTATTGAGATTACAGGCATGAGCCACTGCACCTGGGTTTTTACGAAGGATATTTGAAAGGATACAAATCAACAGCCCGGTGAGGGGATACATGGGGCCTAGTAAGGAAAGGTCCCAAGTGCAGGAGCTCCCATACCTTGGAGTTGGGGTGTGCCACCCTCCTGGCACATGGATGAGTTGTTGCACCTTCCTGCCAGCTTCCACATGTTCAGTTATCTAGAAGTCCTCAGAATCCATCCTTTTGGGTGTTTTTTTTGAGTTTTAAGACTGGGTTTTGCTCTCACCCCGGCTAGAGTGCGGTGGTGTAATCATGGCTCACTGTAGCCTCCACCTCCTGGACTCAAGCAATCTTCCCACCTTCGCCTCCCAAAGTGAGAAACCATGCCCAGCCCCTTTTGGGGTTTTTTTTGAGACGGAGATTCGCTCTTTTGTTTTTTTTTTGAGATGGAGTCTCACTCTGTTGCCCAGGCTGGAGTGCAGTGGTGCGATCTTGGCTCACTGCATCCTCCGCCTCCCGGGTTCAAGCGATTCTCCTTCCTCAGCCTCCTGAGTAGCTGGGATTACAGGCACCCACCACCACACCCAGGTAATTTTTTATTTTTAGTAGAGACAGGGTTTTGTCACGTTGGTCAGGCTGGTCTGGAACTCCTGACCTCAGGTGATCCACCCTTCTCGGCTTCCCAAAGTGCTAGGATTATGACTGTGAGCCACCGTGCCTGGCCAAGTTTCACACTTTTTGCCCAGGCTAGAGTGAAATGGCATGATCTCGGCTCACTGCAACCTCCGCCTCTTGAGTTTAAGCAATTCTCGTGTCTCTGCCTCCTGAATAGCTGAGATTACACATGCACGCCACTACACCTGGCTAATTTTGTATTTTTAGTAGAGACGAGGTTTTACCATGTTGGCCAGGCTGGTCTTGAACTCCTAACCTCCAGTAATCCACCCGGTTTGGCTTTCCAAAGGGCTGGTATTACAGGCATGAGCCACCATGCCTGGCCCCTTTTGGTTTTTTATGGAGGCTTCATTACATAAGCATGATTGACAACTGTACAGAAATGTGATTAGACAAAAGGTTTGATTTCATACCAGTGGACTGAACAAGGAGACTCAGAAGGCCCATCTGTTCAGATTCTTGGCCTCTCCACGTAGCATTTCCTCCTCCAGGGTATGGAGCAGAACCCTCTGGCTTGAGGGTCTTTTGACCTGCCATCAGATTACAGTCCTGCCCTGGGCTGATAAAAGGAGGACAGAAGGTCACAAAGAGATTCTGTTTCCTGAGGGCTGTTCCTGAGGCTTAATGCACCCCATTATAACAAAAGACTATATCAAGGGCTATGGGAGTTACTGGCCAGTAGCCATGGACGAAAACAGATTGTGTGTGTATATTTTCATCCATGTATGTATACGATATCATAGGACCAGTTACTTTTGCATTGGACCGAAGATGTGTGTATTAGTTACTGTTTGTGTTCTATTTGTACCGTTCTGGAAATACTTCTGGAGGTAAAATCTAGGTTTTTTTGATTCCACTGCTTGCTTCCTTCCTTCTTCCCTCCCCTCCTTCTTTGACGGAGTTTCGCTCTTGTTGTCCAGGCTGGAGTACAGTGGCACGATCTTGGCTCACTCCCGCCTCCCGGGTTCAAGTGATTCTCCTACCTCAGCCTCCCTGAGTAGCTGGGACTACAAGGCCCGCCACCACGCCTGGCTGATTTTTTTTTTTTTTATTGGTAGTAAAGACAGAATTTCACCATGTTGGCCAGGCTGGTCTTGAACTCCTGACCTCAGGTGATCCACCTGCCTCGGCCTCCCAAAATGCTGGGATTACAGGCGTGAGCCACCAGGCCCGGGTGTTTCCACTGCTTTCTATATTCTGAATACTTTCACTGTCAGACCTTATTTAGCAAGACTCAGGTAATCTTTATTCAATTATTTTGGCCAGTTAATATAACTAGAAGTTGGGGGAACCTGGAGAAATATGTCGACAATGTGTCATTAGTCCTACCACATAATTAATAATCTGTTCCCTGTTCAGTCCCCCTCACAGTTTTGTTTTTGTTTTTCTGAGACAGTCTTGCTCTGTCACCCAGGCTGGAGTACAGTGGTGCGATCTCAGCTCAATGCAACCTCCGACTCCCAGGTTCAAGCGATTCTCCTGCCTTAGCCTCCCGAGTATCTGGGACTACCAGTGTGTGCCACCACACCTGGATATTTTTTGTATTTTTAGTAGAGACGGGGTTTCGCCATGTTCGCCAGGCTGGTCTCGAACTCCTGACCTCAGGTGATCCACCCACCTTGGCCTCCCAAAGTACTGGGAGGCATGAACCACTGTGCCCAGCCTCGCTCAACTGATTTAATTTTTAGCAGACACGGGGTTTTCACCACATTGGCCAGGCTGGTTGCAAACTCCTAAGTCCTTTCTTTTCTCCCCCAGTGGTTACCTGTTTTTGTTTTTTTCCTTTTTTTTTTTTTTTTTTTTTTAATTGAGCTAGATCTGTTGCCCAGGCTGGAATGCAGTGGCACGATCTCAGCTCACTGCAACTCCACCTCCCAGGTTCAAGCGATTCTCCTGCCTCAGCTTCCCGAGTAGCTGGGATTAGAGGCATGTGCCACCACACCTGGCTAATTTTTGTATTTTTAGTAGAGACGGTATTTCACCATGTTGGCCAGGCTGGTCTTGAACTCCTGACCTCAGGTGATCCCCCTGCCTTGGCCTCTCAAAGTGCTGGGATTACAGGTGTAAGCTACTGTGCCTGGCCTTTTTCCTTTAAGTTTTTGACCTGATATATTCTGTGTTGTTGACTGCTGCAACTTTTAGTTCATCTGTCTTAAAATGACAAGGGGCACAATAATATTTTTTCTTTATAGAGACAGGTTCTTACTGTTGCCTAGGCCACAAGTGCAGTGGTACAATCGCCATTCACTGCAGCCCTGGCTTTTGGGTTCAAGCCGTCCTCTTGCCTCAGCTTCCCTAGTCGTGGGGGCTACAGCTGCATGCTGCCACGCCTGGCTCATTTTCGTAGTTTTGTTTTTGAGACAGAGTCTTGCTCTGTTGCCCAGGCTAGAATGCAGTGGCATGATCTCAGCTCACTGCAGCCTCCACCTCCTGGGTTCAAGCAATTCTCCTGCCTCAGCCTCCTGAGTAGCTGGGATTACAGATGCCCGCCACTGTGTCCGGCTAATTTTTGTGTTTTCAGTAGAGACGGTTTCACCATCTTGCCCAGGCTGGTCTCGAACTCCTTACCTCGTGATCCACCCGCCTTGGCCTCCCAAAGTGTTGGGATTATAGGCGTGAGCCACCGCGCTTGGCCAGTTTTTGTAGTTTTCGTAGAGACAGGGTTTTGCCATGTTTCCCAGGCTAGTCCTGGGTTCATGTTGATCTTCCTGCCTTGGCCTCCCAAAATTCTGGGATTACAGGTGTGAGCCACTGTGCCTGGCTGGGGTACAGTAATAAGATACATCTAGAGGATGAAAGGTCAACCCCAATTCAGTTTAAGATAGATTCCCTTTGGATGTACAGGAAGTTTCTTTTACCTCCTGGGCTATTAAACGCAGGAATGGCTACAGGAATGACTTTGGAGTTTCCGTCTTGAGAAATCTTTTAAGAGGGAGAAGGTCCCAGCAGTTCAGGCAGAGAAGTCTCCCTGACTGTGGGCAAGTTAGATGGTCGGCTGTATTTCTTCCAGTTCTGATTCTTGGATGCTTACAATGAATCATTTCTATTCAGATAGAGGTGTCTTTGTTCAGTTATCTTACTGATGTGCCAAATAAGAGAGACAAGTTAGGAGTGTCTAAAATGTATATTTTGGTAGAAATAATTTCATTTGAAGCTTTTTTTTTTTTTTTTTAAATTCAGCAGACAAAAGCTTTCTGTGTCAAATTGGTATAAAAGTTTCTAAACATTGGGCTGGGCACGGTGGCTCATGCCTTTGGGAGACCGAGGTGTGCGGATCACGAGGTTAAGAGATCAAGACCAGCCTGGCCAACATGGTGAAACCCTGTCTTTACTAAAAATACAAAAATTAGCCACGCGTGGTGGTGCGCGCGTGAAATTCCAGCTACTCGGGAGGTTGAGGCAGGAGAATCGCTTGAACCCGGGAGGTGAAGGTTGCAGTGAGCTGAGATCGCACCACTGCACTCCAGCCTGGCAAGAGAGAGACTCCATCTAAAAAAATAAATAAAAGTTTCTGAACACTTACTCTCAATTCCTGTACTTACCTCATTATAGGCTGGAAACGAACAAACCTCCCTCCTCTGTGACTGGAGTATTTCTGACTGGACAGACATTTTTTTTTTTTTTTTTTTTTGAGACGGAGTCTCGCGCTGTGTCACCCAGGCTGGAGTGCAGTGGCGCGATCTCGGCTCACTGCAAGCTCCGCCTCCCAGGTTCAGGCCATTCTCCTGCCTCAGCCTCCGAGTAGCTGGGACTACAGGCGCCCGCCACCACGCCCGGCTAGTTTTTTGTATTTTTAGTAGAGACGGGGTTTCACCATGTTAGCCAGGATGGTCTCGATCTCCTGACCTCGTGATCCGCCCGCCTCGGCCTCCCAAAGTGCTGGGATTACAGGCTTGAGCCACCGCGCCCGGCCTAACAAAGCATCAAAAATAAACAAATAAAATAAATGTCCAGTCAGAAATAGTGCAGCCACAGAAGAGGGAGGTTTGTTTGTTTCTAGCCTGTAATGAGGTAAGTACATGAATTGAGAATAAGTGTTTAAAAACTTTTTTTTTTTTTTTTTTGTTATAAGACAGAGTCTTTCTGTTGCCAGGCTGGAGTGCAGTAGCGTGATCTTGGCTCCCTGCAACCTCCACCTCCTGGGTTTAAGCGATTTTCCTGCCTCAGCCTCCTGAGTAGCTGGGATTACAGGCGTGCACCACCATGCCTGGGTAATTTTATATTTTTAGTCGAGATGGGGTTTCTCCATGTTGATCAGGCTGGTCTCGAACTCCTGACCTCAGGTGATCCACCCGCCTTGGCCTCCCAAAGTGCTGGGATTACAGGTGTGAGCCACCACGTCCAGCAAGAATATATATTTTTAGTTTAAAGACCTCTTCTTGGCTGGGCACAGTGGCTCAGACCTGTAATCTCAGTACTTTGGGTGGCTGAGGCAGGTGGATCACCTGAGGCTATAACCCCAGCTACTTGGGAGGCTAAGGCAGGAGAATTGCTTGAGCCAGGGAGGCGGAGGTTATGGTGAGCCAAGATCGCGCTACTGTACTTCAGTCTGGGTGACGGAATGAGACCCAGTCTCAAAAAAAAAAAAAAAAAAAAAAAAATTCCATTAATATAGGAGCGTTATTAACTGCCCTTACTGCATTTTCAGGCAAAAGGGCTTCTATGAAATATTTGTACAAATATCTTAGAATTTGCAACTTAATTTGATTGGTTCATACTGAAATAAACTTGCTATTAAAAAGAAAACTAGGCCCGAGTATGGAGGCTCACACCTGTAATCCCAGCACTTTGGGAGGCCAAGGCAGGTGGATCGCCTGAGGTCAGGAGTTTGAGACCAGCCTGGCCAACATGGTGAAACCCTGTCTCTACTGAAAATACAAAAAATTAGTCGGGCGTTGTAGCGTGCACCTGTAATCCCACCTATTTGGGAGGCTGAAGTAGGAGAATTGCTTGAGCCCAGGAGGTGGAGGTTGCAGTGAGCCAAGATCGCACCACTGCACTCCAGCCTGGACAACAACAGCGAAACTCTGTCTCAAAAAAAAAAAAAAAAAGAAAACTAGGCAGTGGCTTAATGCCATAATCCCAGCACTTTGGGAGGTCAAGGTAGGCAGCTTACTTGAGGCCAGGAGTTCGAGACCAGCCTGGCCAACACGGCGAAACCCTGTCTCTACTAAAAATACAAAAATCGGCCGGGCGCGGTGGCTCAAGCCTGTAATCCCAGCACTTTGGGAGGCCAGGACGGGCGATCACAAGGTCAGGAGATCGAGACCATCCTGGCGAACACGGTGAAACCCCGTCTCTACTAAAAAATACAAAAAACTAGCTGGGCGAGGCGGCGGGCGCCTGTAGTCCCAGCTACTCGGGAGGCTGAGGCAGGAGAATGGCGTAAACCCGGGAGGCGGAGCTTGCAGTGAGCTGAGATCCGGCCACTGCACTCCAGCCCGGGCGACAGAGCGAGACTCTGTCTCAAAAAAAAAAAAAAAAAAAAAAAAACAAAAAAAAAAAAAACAAAAATCAATCAGGCATGGTGGTGTGTGCCTGTAATCCCAGCTACTCGGGAGGCTGAGGCAGGAGAATTGCTTGAATCTGGGAGGCAGAGGTTAAAGACCCTGTCTCCAAAAAAAAAAAAGAAAAAAAGAAAACTAGGCTGTGTGAAGGGTGAAGGTGGCTCATGCCTATAATCCCAGCACTTAGGGAGGCTGAGATGGGAGGGAGGATACTTGAGCCCAGGAATTTGAGACCAGCCTGGGTGACATAAGGAGACTCCATCTTTTAAAAATAAAAAAAATAGCCAGTTGTGGTGGTGCACACCTATAGTCCCAGCTGTATGGGAGACTGATACAGGAAGACTGCTTGAGCACAGGAGTTTGAGGCTACAGTGGGCTGTGATTGAGCCACTGCACTCCAGCCTGGGCCACAGAGTGACACCGTGTCTCAATATCCCTCACCACCACCCCCCGCAAAAAAATTAAAAATAAAAAAATATGTCAACTATTAAATTCTTAGTAAACATTTTCCTTTCATAGAAAATACAGAATTTTTGCATTCACTTTTCACTTTGAATCAGTGTTTTTTCTCGGTTTGGAAACAATCCTGACGAGAAACAATTCGTTTGGAAAGGCTGGATTGTTCCAGTTTTTTTTGCGGTCAGAGAATTGGATAAATAGCCTATGTCATGGGATAATTACTATAAAGAAGTGAAGCTTGACAGTGAAGTGAGAGATTTGAAAAAATACAGTTAATAAGCAAGGTGAATTACTACCCTGTTTGTAAATATGGATACATTTTCTTTTTTTTTTTTTTTTTTTGAGACGGAGTCTCGCTGTGTCGCCCAGGCTGGAGTGCAGTGGCGCGATCTCGGCTCACTGCAAGCTCCGCCTCCCGGGTTCACGCCATTCTCCCGCCTCAGCCTCCGAGTAGCTGGGACTACAGGTGCCCGCCACCACGCCCGGCTAGTTTTTTGTATTTTTAGTAGAGACGGGGTTTCACCATGTTAGCCAGGATGGTCTCGATCTCCTGACCTCGTGATCCACCCGCCTCGGCCTCCCAAAGTGCTGGGATTACAGGCTTGAGCCACCGCGCCCGGCCGGATACATTTTCAAGAGTGAAAAAAAGGAAGTTGATACCATTTATGTTAAATGTAACCAAAACATGTTGCATGTTACCTGGTTAAATGTAAATAAATATACATAAAACAAGTGGACTAGAAGGCTGCACAGGACTTGCAGTGGGAGCTCTGGGAATAGTGAGAGCCTGACCCACCTGGAGCTGGAAGGGGCCAGAGAGCTAGAGTTCCCTGTTCTTATTTAAAAATCTTCATGTTCTCATGTATTTGTGTAATTTAGAAAAGAATGTAAACAACAGATATGGGAAAGATGAACACTGGTGAATTCTGTGCAGTGGGAGCGTGGCGGGTGACAGATATGGGAAAGATGAACACTGGTGAATTCTGTGCAGTGGGAGCGTGGCGGGTGACTGTTATTTTCTTTATACTTTTAGGTATGTTTCCAACCATCAAACCAAAAACAAACAAAAAAGATCCTTAATCTTAACAGGAAATAGCTGTCGTTATGAGTGTTATTTCTATTCCCTGTTTTCATAGAAAATGTGGACACAGACTTGCCAGGCAGCCTGGGGCAGAGTGAAGAGAAGCCGGTGCCTGCTGCGCCTGTGCCCAGCCCGGTGGCCCCGGCCCCAGTGCCATCCAGAAGAAATCCCCCTGGCGGCAAGTCCAGCCTCGTGTTGGGTTAGCTCTGACTGTCCTGAATGCTGTCGTTTTGTCTGTTTTCTCCATGCTTGTGAACTGCACAACTTGAGCCTGACTGTACATCTCTTGGATTTGTTTCATTAAAAAGAAGCACTTTATGTACTGCTGTCTTTTTTTTTTTTCTTTTTTTTTCTTTTGAAGAACAGGTTTCTCTCTGTCCTGACTCCTGGGTCTGTGGGCCGTGGCATGAGTGTTTTCTAGTAGTAGATTGGAGGGAAAGCTTTGTGACACTTAGTACTGTGTTTTTAAGAACAAATAATTTGGTTCCAGATGTGTTAGAGGATCTTTTGTACTGAGGTTTTTAACACTTTACTTGGGTTTACCAAGCCTCAACTGGTCAGACCATGAACAGTCCCCAGGCACCGTTCCTGCCAGGCCTCAGCACAGGGAGTCTCTCCACAGAGCCGCCTTGGTGTTGCCCTAACTTGCCAGTGGCCTTTGCTCAGAGCCTCCTCCTGTGCCATGTGAACAATGAAGAGGCCTGTGCCTCATGCCTTGCCGCCTGCAAAGCAAAGAAACTGCCTTTTATTTTTTAACCTTAAAAAGTAGCCAGATAGTAACAAGACTGGCTGGCTGATGAGCAGAGCCTCTGCTCTCAGGCAGAGGAAGGCTTGGATGTACAATGAAACTGACTGGAACTAAGAGCAGTGAAGCAAGGGAGGCAATCACACCGAAGTGGGCCTTCATTCAGGAACGGGATCCCACAGGGGTGTTTTTTTAAATAACTTGATGCTGTGTGCATGATGCTGGTGCTTGACCGTGAAAGGAAAGTCTCATCCTTAAAATGTGTGTTGTATTTCACAATCCTGGACTGTTGCTTCAAGTAAACAATATCCACATTTTGAAACATTGTGTACTGTGTCTTCTTTTTGAGATAGTTTCAGTGTTCTCTCTGGTTAGATGCTTTTCTCTTTGTCACTATAAATCCTGCCCACTGATTGGATGAGTCATTTGAAGTTAAATAGCCAGATGTGCCTGTAATTAGCTACTTGGGAAGCCAAGGCAAGAGGATGCTTGAGCCCAGGAGTTTGAGGCTATCCTGGGCAACATAGCGAGACCTCCTTAAAAAACAAACAAAAACAAGTTAAAACAGATGAAGACCCAGGGAGAAGTGGGTTTCTTTCTGAAGAAGTCTCTAAAGTAGGTTAGACTCTTCTACCTCCCCACTGTTCTGGGCAGTAACATTTTAAAGTGTTCTCCAAGACTGGGCAACATGGTGAAACCTCATCTCTACCAAAAATAGCCAGGTGTGATGACACACGACTAGTCAGGAGGCTGAGGCAGGAGGATTGCTTGAGCCTGTGAGATCGAGGCCGCAGTGAGCCACGATCGCACCACTGCACTCCAGCCTGGGTGACAGCAAGACCCTGTGTCAAAAAAAGTGTTCTCCAACTTTAAATATGTGGGGATTTCTCCCCACCAGCAAGCAAGCAGTTCTGCAGTGGATACCAGCTAGATGTCCTCCAATTTTTTTTTTTTTTTTTGGATACAGAGTCTTGCTCTGTCGCCTAGGCTAGAGTGCAGTGGTGTGATCTCAGCTCACTGCAGGCTCTGCCTCCCGGGTTCACGCCATTCTCCTGCCTCAGCCTCCACCGTTGCTGGGACTACAGGCCCGCCACCTCGCCCAGCTAATTTTTTGTATTTTTATTAGAGACGGTTTCACCGTGTTAGCCAGGATGGTCTCGATCTCCTGACCTCGTGATCCGCCCGCCTTGGCCTCCCAAAGTGCTGGGATTACAGGCGTGAGCCACCGCTCCTGGCCCGGTTCAGCATTTTCTAGATAAGTAGGTAATCCATGTCAGTTCCACATAAAGTCCTGAGGACAGTCCTGATTACCTATGTTTGATCAAAATCATCTTTCCAGGGGAAACCACGCTGAAGCTCCCATGTTTCAAGCCAACTCTAGTGTGAATTAGCTCTTAACCAGCTAGACTTACACAAAGCAGTTAACCGATTCATTTCACTTTGTAGTCCTCAAGGGACTGTTCCTGCCCCACTCACAGACGATATCAATCCACTGAGACTGCCGCACTCACAGACGAAATCAATCCACTGAGACTGCCGCACTCACAGACGAAATCAATCCAACTGAGACCACGGCATTGCGGTAAAAAAAAGAGTTTGGCCGGGCGCGGTGGCTCACGCCTGTAATCCCAGCACTTTGGGAGGCCGAGGCAGGCGGATCACTTGAGGTCAGGAGTTTGAGATCAGCCTGACCAACATGGCTAAACCCCGTCTCTACTAAAAATAAAGATTAGCCAGGCGTGGTGGCAGGTGCCTGTAATCCCAAGTACTCGGGAGGCTGAAGCAAGAGAATCGGTTGAACCTGGGAAGCGGAGGCTGCAGTGAGCCGAGATCGCGCCACTGTTGCACCGCATACGGCCTGGGCGACAGAGCAAGGCTCCCTCTCAGAAAAACAAACAAAAAAACCGTGGAGCTAGCCCCACAGGTTTAGGACCCTTGACTTCCTCGTTAGTATTTCAGATCAACCCTTTGTTGGGCCCCTGGAAGGTCGGTCCCCTACTAGTAACGTGAGGTGAACGGGGGTACGTCTGCTGTAAAGTGGGGGGCGTCTGATGCGGACAAAGGCTGGGTCCCGAGAAAGCGCAGGGTCAGAAAAGTGCCCCCCAAAGCCGTCCCTGCACCCGAACCCTAGGAAGGCCTCGCGCAGAGCCTTCCGCAGCGGTTTACGACCTGGGCGGGGCGTCCCGGAGGCTCTATGCAAATCAGCCCAGCGGACCCCGTCCAGCGCCCGGGCTCCGGAAGCAGCGCTCCCCTCCCACTCCCCGCGCTTCCGGCCGGGCCCGCGCCCCCCAGACGCCGAGAGCCTGCAGCCCCGGCCCGGCGGCGATGGCGCGGCGCCTGCGTGTGCTGGTGGACATGGACGGCGTCCTGGCCGACTTCGAGGCCGGCCTTCTGCGGGGCTTCCGCCGCCGCTTCCCTGAGGAGCCGCACGTGCCGCTGGAGCAGCGCCGCGGCTTCCTGGCCCGCGAGCAGTACCGCGCCCTGCGGCCCGACCTGGCGGTAGGGGGCGCGGGGTCCCCACACGGGCAGGGCCGGCTCGCTCCGTTCCCGGGGTCACCCCCTTCTGTGTGAAGGGCGCAGAGCCCTTACCCTGGCACCCGCGGGCAGCGCACCCTGGGGAGGAGCCTTTGGGCGCGTGCCCCTGACCAAAGACCCCTCCGCAGCTCGGAGCCCGGGCCCAGAGCCCCCAGGAGCCTCCCTGCGAGTCCTCGTGGGAACTGCATCTGCCGGAGGCAGAAGCCGGGACCCAGAACTCTTGTCTTTCAGGATAAAGTGGCCAGTGTGTACGAAGCCCCGGGCTTTTTCCTGGACCTGGAGCCCATCCCGGGGGCCTTGGACGCTGTGCGGGAGATGAACGACCTACCGGAGTAAGGAGAGTGGGGGCGGGCGGAGTCCTGGGCGGGCTCCCGGCTCCCGGCGGTAACCGCGACCTTCTCCGCAGCACTGAGGTCTTCATCTGCACCAGCCCCCTGCTGAAGTACGACCACTGTGTGGGTGAGAAGGTGTGGCTGCCCCGCCCCTACTCCGCACGTGGAGCTGCCTAAATCCTGATTTTAAAAAGAAACCACCAGAAACCCAGAAGGTCGGGGGTGGGGGGCTCTCAAAGGCTTAGACCCCACTCCCTGTCCCTGAATTCCGGCTCCCATCAGGCCCTACTTACAGACCTGTGTCTTCTACACAGTACCGCTGGGTGGAGCAGCACCTGGGGCCCCAGTTCGTAGAACGAATTATCCTGACAAGGGACAAGACGGTGGTCTTGGGGGACCTGCTCATTGATGACAAGGACACAATTCGAGGTTGGATCCGTTATCCTTGGCAGCCTCCAGGCCTCTAGCCTGCCCTGATTAGGGAGAGGAAGTAATCATGCCCATTACAGATGTCAGCGCTGCCTTTCTTGTCCCAGGCGACGAGGAGACCCCGCGCTGGGAGCACATCTTGTTCACCTGCTGTCACAATCGGCACCTGGTCCTGCCCCCGACAAAGAGACGGTTGCTCTCCTGGAGTGACAACTGGAGGGAGATCTTAGACAGCAAGCGAGGAGCCGCGCAGCGGGAATGAGCGGGGATGCCGCGGGCAGCAGCTGGCGCTGAAGGGCGAGCAGGGGCCACCACAGAGCCGAGTCAGGGCGGCATCGTGCTGGTGCCTCTGGCCCTGTGGAGTGGAGCAGGCAGATACCGTTAAGCGCTGTGCTGCCAGGCCCCAGGCCCAGCCACCCGGTACCTTCCGAGAGGCTGCCGCTGGCCCCTGCTTGCGTGGAAATAGTGGGAAAACCAGTCGGAACTCTTTAATAAAAAAAGACCTTGGCTTTCTGGTCTTCTAGGACCCTTTATTTGGGAACATAAAGGGACAGGTTCCCTGGGTGGGTGCTGATGAGCCCTTCCCTCCCCTCTGAGCCGTGGTCCCTGAATCTGCCCCATTTCCATGCCCATGTGGATATCATTCTTGTAGCACCTGCCATTCCTGGGCCATGTAAGGGGTCAGCCTTGAGGAGGTACACAAGAGGCAAGGACCCCCCATTTTCCCTGAGCAACTTCCCATCAGCTCCCACGCACCTTCTGTTGACCAGGTGGCGCCGTGGACATGGAGCCACATCCTTTATGTTGCTGTCTCTTCCTGTCTCCCTTGAGCACCATTTTCACTGCGTCCCTCATGAGACACACTTCTGGGGTAGGGCTCCCCATCACTGAGGGTGACAGCAAAGGAGGAGGGCCAAAGCTTTCAGCTGGGGCGGTGGAGTGGTGACGGGGGAGGAGGAGGGCAAAAGCTTTCAGCTGGGGCCATGGAGTGGTGAGGGGGGAGGAGGAGGGCCAAAGCCTTCAGCTGGGGCCGTGGGGTGGCAAGGGGAGAAGATGCAGTTCCCAGGGCTGGCGCCTCTACTCCGACATCTCATCACCTGCATGGCCTTGTGCTTGATGCCCAATGGCCACATTAAGTCACTGGGCTGTCACTCAAGGGCAGAGACCATATCTTCATCTTGGAATCATGGTGCCTAGCAGATAGCAGGGCTGGGTGGACAGTCAATGCTGGGCCACAGGTTATCCAGGTTGGCATCCACCAGGCCCAAATGCCCAGCTTGGGGAGCCCCTGGGGGAGGTATCCATCCTCCACAGCCCCGGAGGGGGCACCACATCTTTTACCATGAGGCATCTCATTCCTATCCCTGAAAACTACTCCAGACACTTCTGTTAAGGGATAATCCCTGATTTCCCGCAGCAAAGGCAGCTCTCCTAAGCCTCAGTCCCAGCTCTTGAGAACACTGTACTGCGAAGCCTCTGGGTCCAGGCACTTGGCCACTTCTTACACCAGGGCCTGAGCCTGGCAGTGGTGGCACCAGACGTAGGGTAGAGAGTGCCGGCCTATGAAAGCAGCTCCAGTTTGATCTCCGCGTGCCTCGGAGTCTGGCTTCCTCACTCCTGACGGCGTTTCATCACAGTGTAAATGCCTGTCCTGCTGAAAGAACCCGCCTTTCAAATGGCTGAAAAGGCACCAGTGGGGCAGCATATGCTCCCCCTGTTCCCTGCGTCCACATCAGGACCGTGGTCTCCAGCAGTAGGGGTGCTACAGTCTCGTGGTCCCCGTGGATCAGCGCTGCCGTGGGGCCATGCTCCTCGGCAGTGGGATACCCAGGGCAGAGTGCGCCTGCCGGCTGCGAGCCTCGGCCACCTGGCGTGGGGAGCAGAAGTCCTCCAGGAAGATCTGCGCCAGGTTCCGGAGCCTGGCACTGGCCGAGAGGGAGAAGCGAAGCATGCACTGCACCACGGGCGCGGCGGTCAGCTCCGGGGGAAAGCTGTGGCCTGGCGGGCTCAGGTGCATGAGCGTGGTAATGGCAGACAGCACCGTCTCCTCGTTGGGGCTGGACAGGCAGTTGATGATGAGTGGGACGCCTCCTGCCTGCAGGATGTGCTCCTTGTTGGCCCGGTCTGGGCACAGGTTGCACAGGCCTCCTGTGGGAGACCAAGGAACAATCTGGATGCTGTAGCCCTGGGCCTCCTGCCAGCTCCCCAGCTCATGAACCCCAGGGAGGGCCCAGGCTGAGAAGCTGGTCCCAGCACAAGCGATCCAAAGCCCATTCTGGCTCCTGCCTTCTCGGTTCTAGAAAGGCCTGCCTGCTCCCGTCTGCCACAGCCCAGCCTTCCAGAGGTGCGCACAAATCCCTTTCCCTCTCGGTTCAGCCAGTTCAATGGCTGATACGCTTTCTTTTTTCCCTTTAATGTAAAAACCTAAAACAAGGCCGGCCCAGGCACAGTGGCTCATGCCTGTAATCCCAGCACTTTGGGAGGCTGAGGTGGGTGGATCACCTGAGGTCAGGAGTTCGAGAACAGCCTGGCCAACATGGTGAAACTGTCTCCACTAAAAATACAAAAATCAGTCGGGCGTGGCAGGTGCCTGTAATCCCAGCTACTTGTGAGGCTGAGGCAGGAGAATCGCTTGAATCTGGGAGGCGGAGGGTGCAGTAAGCCGAGATTGCACCATTGCACTCCAGCCTGGGCAACAGAGTGAGACCCTATCTCAAAAAAATAAACTAAAAACCTATAATGTATCATCACCTTAGAACAATTTATAAAAATTATAAACATATAAGATGATGGTTTCATGGGTATACACTTACACCAAAATTTATCAAATTGTACCCTTTAAATATGTACAGTTTATTATGTCCATAATATAGCAATAAAACTGGTAAAAATACTAGAATGGGCTGGGCACAGTGGCTCACACCTGTAATTCCAGTGCTTTAGGAGGCCAAGGCAGGAGGATCCCTTGAGCCCAGGAATTCAAGACCAGCCTGGGCGACATGGCAAAACTCTGGCTCTACAAAAACACACAAAATTAGCCAGGCGTGGCGGTACATGCCTGTAGCCCCAGCTACTTGAGTGGCTGAGGTGGGAGGACTGTCTGAACCCAGGAGGTGGAGCTACAGTAAGCCATGATCGCACCACTGCACTCCAACCTGGGCGACAGAGTGAGACTCTGTCTCAAAAACAAACAAATGGCTCAAAAACAAACAAACAAATTATAGGCTCACGCCTATAATCCCAGCACTTTTGGGAGGCCGAGGTGGATGGATCACCCTGAGGTCAGGAGTTCCAGACCAGCCTGGCCAACATGGTAAAACCCCATCTCTACTAAAAATGCAAAAATTAGCTGGGCCTGGTGGCATATGTTTATAATCCCAGCTACTTGGGAAGCTGAGGCAGAATAGCTTAACCCGGTAGGTGGAGGTTGCTAAGATGGCACCACTGCATTCCAGCCTGGGCGACAGAGCAATAGTACGTCTCAAATGTCAGGCGGCTGACTGAACATTGGTTTTTCATCCCACAATTTGAAATATGTGAATACATGTAAGTATTTAGTAAAAATGGGATACTCTGCTTGCTGCTTGATCAGTTTTCTGAGATGGGGTCGGGTCTCCCTATGTTGTCCAGTCTGGTCTTGAACTTCTGGCTTCAAGTCATACTTCTGCCTCAGCCTCCCTGGGAGTTAAGACTACAGGCATGCACCACTGTGCATGGTTTACGCCAGCTTTTATTTTATTTATTTATTTTATTTTTTTGAGACAGAGTTTTGCTCTGTCACGCAGGCTGGAGTGCAGTGGCGTGATCTTGGCTCACTGCAACCTCCACCTCCTGGGTTCAAGTGATTCTCCTGCCTCAGCCTCCCAAGTAGCTGGGATAACAGGCATGTGCCACCATGCCCGGCTAAATTTTTGTAGTTTTAGTAGAGACGGGGTTTCACCATGTTGGCCAGGCTGGTCTCGAATTCCTGATCTCAGGTGATTCACCCGCCTCGGCCTCCCAAAGTGCTGGGACTATAGGCATGAGCCACTGTGCCCGCCCCAGCTTTGTACATTTAACAATATATTGTGATTAGCGGGGCATGGTGGAGCCCACCTATAGTCCTAGCTACTAGGGAGGCTGAGGCAGGAGAATCGCTTGAACCCAGGAGGCTGAGGTTGCAGTGAGCCAAGATTGTGCCATTGCACTCCAGCCTGAGCAAACGAGTGAAACTCCACCTCAAAAACAAAACAAAACAAAAAAACCCCAAAAACAATGTATTGTGAACATCTTTCCATGCCAATAAATGCACATTCATGGCTATGCAATCATTGTAGATTAATGGTAAGGAGTGTACCATTTGACTTATGTACTGTAATTAAGAGATTAGAGTATTTTAAAGTTATTTCCATGTCACCGTTACTAGGATTCTGGAGGAAAACAGAAAAGGCAACAGTGAGACATCAGTGGTTGGTTCTGCATCAAAGAACTCATGTGCTCAGGTAGTGTGGCCGGAATCCCACCCCCATTCCCTCAGGTCAGGCCCCCTCAGTGTAATAACCTCTTGGCCTTGGGGACAGATGCTACCTTGTTTTGGAGGTCACTCCGCTCAGCACCGCTGCTCACTGCGGGAAGATGACTTTCCGTGCATCCTAACGCAGCTTCCTGTCATCACAGTACCCCTCCCTTTGGTTCCTGCTCAGTGGAGGAAGCCACCTCTCAGCTCATTTGCAAAACATACCCAGTGTCCTGAGTGACCAATCAGGAGTGAAGACCACAGCTCCACCCACTTGCCCTGTTTTTCTGGAAACTAACAAAGATTTACCTGAACCTGAAGCCCCACTAAGACATCTTCCCCAGCCGGAGGGACAGGTGCCCATGGTGCCCCTGCCAAGGACCCTCCTCCACTGACGGGGGCAGGAGCCTGCCAAGGTTTCACTCTGCTGCCTGCTCCCGAGCAGCACCTGGGTCACACTGGTCCTGCTTTGGGGAAACTTTTTTTTCTTTTTGAGATGGAGTCTCGCTCAGTTGCCCAGGCTGGAGTGCAGTGGCGCGATCTTGGCTCACTGCAACCTCCACCTCACAGGTTCAAGTGATTCTCCTGCCTCAGCCTCCCAAGTAGCTGGGATTACAGGCACATGCCACCACGCCCGACTCTTTTTTTTGTAGTTTTAGTAGAGACGGGGTTTCACCATGTTAGCCAGCTGATCTTAAACTCTTGACCTCAGGCGATCCACCCATCTTGGCCTCCCAAAGTGCTGGGATTACAGGCGTGAGTCACCACGCCCAGCTGGAGGAACATTATTACAGGATCCCACTGCATGCAGAGTAAATTCCAGACCCCCGTGTGCTCCTTACCCCTGAGCTGTCCTGTCTGTTCTTCCCTCTCCCTGGCACTCACTGCAGTCGCCAACCTCAGTCCATCCCTGAGACCCTTCAGCCCCCAGCTGTCACACGCTGACACCCTCTTGCTGCTAACAAGCCCTCCACGGCTCTCCTTGTGAGTTGCGTCTTCCTGGGATACCAGACTAGGCGCTCTGCCATGTCGGGGTGGCCCTTCGTCACCTAGTTCTTTAAGCACTGACCCGGGGGGGAAAGGGTTGAAAGAACCATGGATGGTCAGGGGGCTGGACAGGATGGCTCCCTGACATCCCGCCCACCCTGGACTTCTGTAGTTCTTAGATCTGGGCTGCAGCTCACAGGCAGGACATGTCTGAGAGACCGAGGGGGCTCTTTGGCCTCTCTGGAGTCCTGAGAAAGAGGAGCAGCGGCAGAGGGCAACTAGGCACTGACCGAGAGCCTCTCCCCATGGGGCCCTTGGAGCCTCCCTTGCCAGTCCCACCTCAGCACTTCCTAAAGCACAGGGTGGCCCCTAGCATGGCTGCCTTCTGTCCTTCCGCCAGGAGCTGTAAGGCAGGGCTCAAGCTCCTGGAACTGTGGACACTTCACTGAGCATGCACTGGACACATGACTGAACCCTAGAAACAAGTGCTATCATCACCCCCATTTCCGTGGGAGAAGTCAAGGCTATGAGAGGCTGAGTGAGCTGCCCACAACACTAAAGAGGGGGAGCCTTCTGCC
Source organism: Theropithecus gelada (assembly GCF_003255815.1). Taxonomy (NCBI): domain Eukaryota; kingdom Metazoa; phylum Chordata; class Mammalia; order Primates; family Cercopithecidae; genus Theropithecus; species Theropithecus gelada. Next base: position 48,424,684 of record NC_037684.1, on the reverse strand, counting down.
CCTCCCAAGGGAAATGGCGGCCCTCTGGAAGCAGTAAGGACAGCTCATCCAGCCTTGGGCAGATGCCAGGTTCAGTCCGGAGCAGGGGCAGTGGAAGTGCTATGGTTGGACTCAGCTGCTCAGACACACCCGCGGCATGTCTCCCGAGCTGACAGGGGAGCAGCCTCCTGTGCACACTGGACTGCAGGTGGGGTGATGGGATTTCTCTCTGTGTAAAGTGTGATAAGATGAAGCCCAAGTCACGGCCTGCCAGCTGAGTCATCACCACACCCAGGTGCACCTGGGCAGGACACGGCCACCCAGACTGCAGAAAACCAGAGGGTGGGGGCAGGAGGCGGCCTCAGGAAAGCCACTCTCTCCCCTCCCTCCCCACGCAGAGGCCCGGGAGTCTCCAAGGATGGGCCGGGGGCCTGCCGGAGCTCACCAGCTGCTTGGGCACCCTCCGCAGTAGCAGGGACCTTCCTGAAGTCCCTCTGCCTGATGGGCAGTGTCCCTTAGAGATGAAGAAGGGGGTGAGGGCCAGAAAAGAAAAGGGCAGAGAGCTTCAGGGCAGGAAGGCTGACCTGGAGCAGAAAGATGAGCCGAGATGGCGCCAGAGGACCCACAAGAGGCCACAGCCACAGCTGCTTTGAGCTTCTCCCTGGGTCTCCCTGTGTGAACCTGCCCTGAAGAACTGAGGAAGGCCATGGAAAAAGAGCAACATGGAAACTGGGAGCTTCTTAGAATGCTCGGTAATAGTCAGATGGCTAAATTATGGAACATGTATATGATGAAGCAGTATAGAGTACTTTTTTTTTTTTGAGTATGAGCCTCGCTCTTGTCGCCCATGCTGGTGTGCAGTGACACGATCTCGGCTCACTGAAACCTCCACCTCCTGGGTTCAAGTGATTCTCCTGCCTCAGCCTCCTAAGTAGCTGGGATTACAGGCATGCACCACCATGCCCAGTTAATTTTGTATTTTTAGTAGAGATGGGGGTTTCACCATGTTGGCCAGGCTAATCTCGAACTCCTGACCTCATGCCTTGGCCTCCCAAAGTGCTGGGATGGCAGGCGTGAGCTGCTGTGTGTGGCAATATTTACAGTTCTTAAAAATAATGTCTTCAGGTTGGGCATGGTGGCTCACGCCTTTAATCCCAGTATTCTGGGAGCTGAGGCGGGTGGATCACGAGGTCAGGAGATTGAGACCACCCTGGCTAAAATGGTGAAACCCCATCTCTATTAAAAATACAAAAAATTAGCCAGGCGCGGTGGCGGGCGCCTGTAGTCCCAGCTACTCGGGAGGCTGAGGCAGGAGAATGGCCTGAACCCGGGAGGCGGAGCCTGCAGTGAGCAGAGATCACGCCACTGTACTCCAGCCTGGGCAACAGAGCGAAACTCTGTCTCAAAAAAAAAAAAAAAAAAAGTCTTCAAAGGCCAGGTGTGGTGGCTTATGCCTGTCATCCCAGTACTTTGGGAGGCCGAGGTGGGTGCATCACAAGGTTAAGACCAACATAGCCAATATAGTGAAACTCCGTCTCTACTAAGAAAAAAAAAAAAATACCTGGGCCTGGTGGTGTATCCCTGTAGTCCCAGCTACTCAGGAGGCCGAGGCAAGAGAATTGCTTGAACTCAGGAGGTGGAGGTTGCAGTGAGCCGAGATTGCGCCATTGCACTCCAGCTCGGGTGACAGAGTGAGACTTCACCTCAAAAATTAAAAAAAAAAAAAAAAGGCTCCAAAGAATAATTCATGTTAGAAAATGCCTGTAATTTAAGATGAAGGAGGGAAGGACACCAGATTGTACATACAATAAGATAAGCCCGCTAAGATGCCACCTCCTCTGAGAGCTTTCTGTGACCACCTAACCTGCCCCCAACTACGTCCCCCGCACCAGGCTTTGCTTCTTTCCCTCACACTTACTGACATTACAGTAGTTATCTGTCAAAATGTTTATTGGCTGTTGCTCCACTAAACTATAAACTCCGTGAGAATGGGGACTCTGCCTTGTCTCACTCTCTATCGGCAGCCTCGCATGTGGCAGGTGTTCAATAAATAGGAAACTGTTATCCCTACAGATATTCTTTTAAAAATTAAAAAAGCCGGGGACAGGCATGGCGGCTCACTCCTGTAATCCCAGCACTTTGGGAGGCCGAGGGGGGTGGATCACTCGAGGTCAGGAGTTCCAGACCAGCCCGGCCAACATGGCAAAAACCTGTCTCTACTAAAAATACAAAAATTAGCCAGGCATGGTGGCACACACATGCAACCTCAGCTACTCGGGAGGCTAAGGTGGGAGAATTGCTCGAACCCAGGAGGCGGAGGTTGCAGCCAGCTGCGATCGCGCCAACTGTGCTCCAGCGTAGATGACAGGGAGAGACTCCATCTCACAAACAAAAGAAATGGCCAATACTAAGTGTTGGCAAGGAAGTGGAGCATATAGCATAACCCGGTGTAACTACGTGGAAAGTGATTTGGCAGCTTCTCATGACGTTAAACGCACATCTACCCTAGGACTGAGCAACTCCACTCCTAGGTGAGAAATGAGTACATATCTGTATGAACATGATCCTAACAGCTTCATTCATAAAGCTTCCAAACTAGGAACAACTCAAATCTCCCTCTACAGGTAGATGGATAAACATCCAAAGGAATGGACGATGATACTGCAACCATTTAGATGAATCTGAAAAACGTAATGTTGAGTGAAAGAAATGAGATACGAGAGTAGATCCTGCATGATTCTGTTTGTATGAAGTTCAAGAACTTCATACAGGGGGATAGAGGTTAGAATAGTGGTTGCCTTGGAGTGGGAGATACTGACCCAGCGTGGGTGTGAAGGGAATTTCTATGTCTTGGTTTAGAAGCTGCTTACATGGATGTACACATAGCTCAGTGAATTTCAACATTCACCAAACTGGCACTTAAGATATGTGCATTTTATTCTGTTGATCATACTGCAATCTTTTTTTTTTTTTTTTTTTTTTTTGAGACGGAGTCTTGCTCTGTCGCCCAGGCTGGAGTGCAGTGGCGCAATCTCAGCTCACTGCAAGCTCCGCCTCCCGGGTTCACGCCATTCTCCTGCCTCAGCCTCCCGAGTAGCTGGGACTACAGGTGCCCGCCACTGCGCCCGGCTAATTTTTTCTATTTTTAGTAGAGACGGGGTTTCACCATGGTCTCGATCTCCTGACCTTGTGATCCGCCCGCCTCGGCCTCCCAAAGTGCTGGGATTACAGGCGTGAGCCACCGCGCCCGGCCTTTTTTTTTTTTTTTTTTGAGACCAAGTCTCGCTCTGTCGCCCAGGCTAGAGTGCAGTGGTACCATCTTGGTTCACTGCAAGCTCCGCCTCCCAGGTTCACACCATTCTCCTGCCTCAACCTCTCGAGTAGCTGGGACTACAGGCGTCCGCCACCTCGGCCGGCTAATTTTTTTGTATTTTTAGTAGAGATGGGGTTTCACTGTATTAGCCAGGATGGTCTCGACCTCCTGACCTCGTGATCCACCCACCTCAGCCTCCCAAAGAACTGGGATTACAGGCATGAGCCACCAGGCCCCGCCACCATACTGCAATCTGAAAAACGATTATAAAACAGAAAACAGAACAAGTTCTGACTGCCTAATGAACATGCTCTGGACAAGACAGAGAAAACAAGCAGCAAGGGCTGGGCCTTCGAGACTTCAGGAAACACAGGAACTCTATACGAGAACCCTGAGGGAGGCAAAAGAGGAAACCCCACATGAAAGCAAGATGAGAAAGCTAGAGATTCGGGGAGGTCAGGTGGGTGACCTCAGCTCACACGCCATGTCGGGCACTGGTGCAGGCAGCGACAACCCGGACCATGAGGGGAAGGTCAAAGGATGGTCCCAGGGATTAAATGAGGTGATGGTGGTCGAGCACGGTGGCTCACACCTGTAATCCCAGCACTTTGGGAGGCCGAGGGTGGATCACCTGAGGTCAGGAGTTCAAGACCACCCTGGCCAACATGGCGAAACTGCATCTCTACTAAAAATACAAAAACTAGCTGGGCATGGTGGCATTCGCCTGTAGTCCCAGCTACTTGGGAGGCTGAGGCAGGAGAATGGCTTGAACTCGGGAGGCGGAGGTTGCAGTAAGCCCAGATCGTGCCACTGCACTCCAGCCTGGGCAACAGGGTGAGACTCCATCTCAAAAACAAAACAAAACAACAAAACAACGTGATGCTTCTGACAAGCGCTTAGCTGGCACCTGGCACCTGGTGGCTGGGCAGGCCCTCGGTGAGGGCAGCTCAAGATACAGCTACATCTGGGGACTCGCCCATGCTGAGATGAATCAACCCAGGGTCAAAGTCTTCACAGGGGGCCAGGCGTGGTGGCTCACGCCTGTAATCCAGCATATTGGGAGGCCGAGGCCAGTGGATCACCTGAGGTCAGGAGCTCTAGACCAGCCTTGCCAAGACGGTGAAACTCCGTCTCTACTAAAAATACAAAAAATTAGCCAGGCATGGTGGCAGGGGCCTGTAATCCCAGCTACTCGGGGTTGCTGAGGCAGGGAATCGCTTGAACCCGCGAGGCGGAGGTTGCAGCGAGCCAAGCTCGCGCCATTGCACTCCAGCCTGGTGGGACCAGAGCAAGACTTCATCTCAAAATATATATATATATATATATATATATATTACATAACAAGTATTATATTATATATTATATAATATATATTATACATTACATATATATTTTATATTACATATATTATATATTGTATTATATATTTTATATATATATATCTTCACAACGGATTATTTGTTCTTGGGCTTTCCTTTAGTGTCTTGCAAATGTCTCCTTCGATTTCAAGTCTGAAGGACAGACAGTACATAGAGTAAGCCACCCTTTGTGTAAGAAGGCAGGGTGAACAGGAACACACCGTGTATGAACTCACCCTTGCAAGACGTCAAAGTGTAATAAGGAAACGGGTTAGTATGAGACAGGGAACAAGGGAGAAGGGACCCGAATGGAGGTGAGACTTCTGAAAATACCCTGTAATACAGTTTTGACTTATGCATCGCGGCTTTTCATAATTTTTTTTTTTTTTTGAGACAGAGTTGTGCTTTGTTGCCCAAGGTGGAGTGCAGTGGCGCGATCTCGGCTCGCTGCAACATCCCCCTCCCAGGTTCAAGCGATTCTTCTGCCTCAGCCCCCCAAGTAGCTGGGAGGACAGGCGTGCACCGCCACGCCCGGCTAATTTTTGTATTTTTAGTAGAGATGGGGTTTTGCCATGTTGGCCACGCTGGTCTCAAACTCCTGGCCTCAAGTGATGCACCGACCTAGGGCTCCCCAGTGTTGGGATTACAGGTGTGAGCCACCGTGCCTGGCCTGTCACACAGCATTTAAACAAGACAGTTCTTTACTGACCAACAGGGCAAGGGTGTCAAAATTTGTTGCTAAGTTAAAAAAAAAGATACAGAGGCTGGGCGCAGTGGCTCATACATGTAATCCTAGCACTTTGGGAGGCTGAGGTAGGCAGATCCTGAGGTTAGGAGTTAGAGACCAGCCTGGCCAACATAGTGAAACACCGTCTCTATTAAAAATACAAAAAATTAGCCAGGCGTGGCCGGGCGCAGTGGCTCACGCCTGTAATCCCAGCACTTTGGGAGGCTGAGGCAGGTGGATCACGAGGTCAGGAGATCGAGACCATCCCGGCTAACACAGTGAAACCCTGTCTCTACTGAAAATACAAAAAAAAAAAAACTGAGCCAGGTGGCGGGTGCCTGTAGTCCCAGCTACTCGGGAGGCTGAGGAGGAGAATGGCGTGAACCCTGGAGGCGGAGTTTGCAGTGAGCCGACATTGCGCCACTGCACTCCAGTCTGGGCAACAGAGTGAGACTCCCGTCTCAAAAAAAAAAAAAAAAAATTAGCCAGGCGTGGTGGTGGGCACCTGTAATCCCAGCTACTCGGGAGGCTGAGGCGGGAGAATCGCTTGAACCCAGGAGGTGGAGGTTGCAGTGAGCCGAGATCCTGCCATTGCACTCCAGCCTGGGCAACAGTGTGAGACTCTGTCTTGAAAAAAAGATACAGCATATGGAGACAGCATGCCACCACATGTGTACAACATGCAGGAAATTTACTGTATACATATTTGTTTATAAATCCTGAAAATATCCCTGGTGAGCACACAGAAACAAATACTTGTGGTTGCCTCTGGAAAAAGCTACTGAGGGAGAGCTACTGTTCATGACTCTTTGAATTTCATACCACCTGAACCAGTTATGTATTAACATAGACAGCATGCACACACATGCACCCTGCTTGTGCCTGGTACTAAAGGGAGGGGGAATTGGTCTGGGAGTCAGGGCATATGGGGAGGTGGCCTTTGCGTAGGTCGGAGACAGCCTGAATCTAGCCTGCTGAACAAATGGTGAAAGCGGCTGGAGACATCCAGGGAGAGATTAATGGAGCAAGAATCTCAATGTCACCTCCTTCCTGAGATGGGAATCCCGCTACATGTGGATGGCAGGAGAACTTCTTCTGAAGCAGAAAGACGTGTGGCCCAGGATCAGTAAGAGAAGGAGACACAGGGCAGCCACCCAATGCAGAAAGGAAGCAGGGCTCTGTGTCAGGCAGACCCAGTGAGAACCCCAGCACTGCCACTGAGGACCAGGCAACCAGAGTCAGCTACTGAATTTCTCTAAGCCTTGGTTTCTTCACCAGTAAAATGGGCAGAGAAAGTAAATGATGTGATCAGCACATCTTGCTCGCACACACAGGTGATGTGGAGTGAGCATGCACCTGCTCAGAGCCAGGGGCTGGCAGTGCCAGAGCTGCAGCCTCACACACAGAAAAGTGCCGGCACATACAGGCAGTTTATCAACGAGAAAGCAAGTGCCTGCGTAGCCAGTACTGAGGTGATCCATAAGCCTTCACATGTGCCTTTCTGATCCAATCCTCTCCCTCCCTCAGAGGTGCACACCTTCCTAATCACACTGTAAGTACTACTATGTGTATAGCATCATTTGCTAAATATTATGTTTGTAAGATTGTTGCGTGGAACTGTAGATTTCATTTTCGTTGCTAAATAGTAGAAATATCTGGCCAGACACAGTGGCTCACGCCTGTAATCCCAGCATTTTGGGAGGCTGAAGTGGGTGGGTCACAAGGTCAGGAGCTCAAGACCATCCTGGCCAATGTGGTGAAACCCCATCTCTACTAAAAATACAAAAATTAGCCGGGTGTGGTGGCGGGCACCTGTAGTCCCAGCTGCTCGGGAGGCTGAGGCAGGACAATTACTTGAACCCAGGAAGCAGAGGTTGCAGTGAGCTGAGATCGCACCATTATACTACACCCTGGGCGACAGAGCAAGACTCCGTCTCAAAAAAAAAAAAAAAAAAGAAAAATATCCTGTGATGTCAGTATCCATTCTCCTGCTGACTGTCTCCAGTTCGGGACTGTTACAGACAGTGCTGCTGGTGGCATTTCACTGCATGTGCACGTACCCTAGCCCTATGGATTTAAATGCTGGGTCATGGGGTGCGCCTGCTATCTTCAACTTTACAAAATACTGTTTTCCTTTTTCTTTCTTTTTTTTTGAGACGGAGTCTTGCTCCGTCGCCCAGGCTGGAGAGCAGTGGCCCGATTCCGGCTCCCTGCAAGCTCCGCCTCCCGGGTTCACGCCATTCTCCTGCCTCAGCCTCCTGAGCAGCTGGGACTACAGGCGCCCGCCACCACACCCGGCTAATTTTTTGTATTTTTGGTAGAGCCGGCGTTTCACCGTGTTAGCCAGGATGGTCTCGATCTCCTGACCTCGTGATCCACCCGCCTCGGCCTCCCAAAGTGCTGGGATTACAGGCGTGAGCCACCGCTCCCGGCCTTTTTTTTCTTTTTTGAGATGGAGCTTCACTCTGTCACCTAGGCTGCAAGTGCAGTAGTAGGATACTGGCTCACTGCAACCCTCGCCTCCTGAGTTCAAGCAATTCTGCCTCAGCCTCCCAAGTAGCTGGGATTACAGGCATGCACCACCACGCCTGGCTAATTTTGTCTGTATTTTAAGTAGAGACGGGGTTTCACCATGTTGGTCAGGCTGGTCTCAAACTCCTGACCTCAAATGATCCACCCATCTCGGCATCCCAAAGTGCTGGGATTACAGGCATGAGCCACCGTTCCCAGCCCAAAACACTGTTTTCCAAAGGCTGATGAGGATTCATTTACCAGCCTTTATCGGAACACCACTACCATCTGGTGGCAGCTACATGTATTGCAGGAAACAGAACACAGGAAAGAGATTGACCTGAATTCTAGGAGGCCACCTTCTTAAAACTTTTTTTCTTTTTTTTGAGGAGTTTCACTCTGTCGCCCAGGCTGGAGTGCAGTGGTGCGATCTCGGCTCACTGCAACCTCCACCTCCCGGGTTCACGCCATTCTCCTGCCTCAGCCTCCCGAGTAGCTGGGACTACAGGCGCCCGCCACCATGACCGGTTAATTTTTTCCATTTTTTAGTAGAGCCGGGGTTTCACCGTGTTAGCCAGGATGGTCTCGATCTCCTGACCTCGTGGTCCGCCCGCCTCGGCCTCCCAAAGTGCTGGGATTACAGGCGTGAGCCACCGCACCCCACCTTTAAACTGTTTCAGTAACAAAACTGCTAAGTAATCTATGATTCTCTTGGATTCAACCAGTTTTCATGAAAGCAGAAAATTATTTCCTGATTCCTTCATATCTCCATGCAACATCTAGGATGGTGCAGGTATACAGGACATCTAAGAGTCAGTCAATGGTGCTGTGGGCAGACACTCCCAAATGAATTCCAAAGGCTACCAATGCTTTCATTTAGGACTTGGAACTCAGAATTCTTTCATTCAACGACTATTTACTGAGATCTTGGTTTTACATCTAGTTTCCATAATTCATCCACCTCCCATCTAACATCCCAAACAAGGGCAGCTCTGGCCTAACCAAGGCTCCCTCCCAATGTCTGTTCCTTCTTTTTTTGTTTGTGGTTTTTTTGGAGACAGTGTCTTGCTCTGTCACCCAGGCTAGAGGGCAGCGTTGTGATCATGGCTCACTGCAGGCTCGACCTTCTGGGCTCCAGTGATCCTTCTGCCTCAGCCTCCTAAGTACCTGGGACTACAGGCGTGTACCACCATGCCTCATTAATTTTTTATAGTTTTTTTTTTGTAGAGATGGGGTCTTACTATGTTTCCCAGGCTGGCCTCAAACTCCTGGGCTCAAGTGATCCTCCGACCCCAGCCTCCCAAAGTGCTAGGATTACAGGCATGAGCCACTGCACCCAGCCCCAGTGGCAGTTCCTCTGTGACACTGGTACAATGTGGCCCCCGACTGTGGGCACTACCAGTTGCAGCAGAAATTACTTCCCACCAGAACTCACTCAGGGATGTGGCAGAGGCAGCAAGGTGCCATAGAGACAAAGAACAAAGGAAGAGGCTGGGCGGGGTGGCTCATGCCTGTAATCCCAGCACTTTGGGAGGCCGAGGTGGGCGGATCATCAGGTCAGGAGTTTGAGACCAGCCTGACCAATATGGTGAAATCCCATCTCTACTGAAAATACAAAAAAATCAGCTGGGCGTGATGGCATGCACCTGTAATCCCAGCTGCTCAGGAGGCTGAGGCAGGAGAATCGCTCGAACCCGGAAGGCAGAGGTTGCAGTGAGCACTGCACTCTAGCCTGGGTGACAGAGACTATGCCTCAAAAAAAAAAAAAACAAGGGACTAGAGTCTGAGCCTGGTGCCAGCTGGGCTCCCGGGGCACGGAATTTGGATCCTGGATGACAGGGGCGAAATCCTGGCTCCAGTCATCACTAACAGCGGGAACTCCAGGCAGTGGACTTGCCCTCACTTGGTGGTGGGGGTTCCTGATATGTAAAAAGGGGTTAGAACCATCCGCCTTGCTGTTAATGACAGATTCAGAGGCCTTGTGGGCAGGGCGGGTTCAGGTGGGTGTGTGGTGAGCACATGGTGTGCACTGGGTGGGCGTCCAGAAGAGGCAGCTTTTATCCCAACAGCACCCAAACAAGAGCCCTGCACCCTAGGGAGAAAAGGCAGCCAGAAGCACAGGAAAGGGTCAATAAACTAGTTCTACAATTGCTCTAAATGGGCAAATCCACGAGAGGCCACAAGAGGCCAGAGACTTGAAAACCCATGCATGTTCTCCGCAATCGCTGTAACCAGATCCTTCCTCACGGCTGTGGCGTGCCCACGGCAGGCAACTGAGAGGAAGCCACAGGAGAGACCCCCCCCAGAGAGGAAGGTGAGCGAGGCCAGGCTGCTGCTGGTGAGTGGTTGCTGCCACTGCAGTTCCGCTGCCACCGCTGATGGGTGGAACTGCAGTGGCAGCAGGGTGGCAGCCAGGGCCAGACTGAAGCCCTGGCTGACATCGAGAGAGAGCAGGGGCTTCTCTAGGGGCCTGCAGGCCCCCAAGCATGGAAATAAAGGAAAATCTTGAGTCCCTTCATGAAATTCCAGGCACCTAGCTAGCCCTGAGAAGCAAATGAACAACTTGATAAGCAAGAAGGTAACAGTTAGCTTAAAACAATAGCCAAGGAAGTCAGAATCAGGGGATGTCTGGTTCCCCCACAGAAATTAAAGATAACATCTGTTTGTTTGTTTTTGAGACAGTCTTGCTCTGTTGCCCATGCTGTAGTGCAGTGGCATGATCTTTGCTCACTGTAACCTCTGCCTCCTGGGTTCAAGCGATTCTCCTGCCTCAGCTTCCCGAGTAGCTGGGATGACAGGCTCCTGCCACCATGCCCGGCTAGATTTTGTATTTTTAGTAGAGATGGGGTTTCACCATATTGGCCAGGCTGGTCTTGAACTCCTGAGCTCAAGTGATCCACCCGCCTCAGCCTCCCAAAGTGCTGGGATTACAGGCATGAGCATCTGCGCCCAGCCTAAAGATAACATCTTAACATCTGTCCTTGAGTTGCTTTTCAGAAACCTGGACCCCCAACAAACAGTTCCCCTGGCACTGAGACCTCAGATAAGGGGAACTGAAAACTGCACTCTGACCACTCTCTAGACTCCCTGAGGGGCCTGGGGGACACGCTCACAGGTCATAGCTAACATTCTTTTTTGCTGATGCCAAATTTGTAGACAAAGCCTCACCTCCCTACCCAATCACAAACCAGAAAATCTTTGAAGCCACCTATGAGCCCATCCCTTGGAGACATCCTGCCTTCTTAGGCCAAACCAATATATAGCCTCCTGGTGTTGATTTAAAACTTTGTCTGTAACCTCTGCCTCCCGCCTTTAAACACCCTTACCCATAAGCCATCTGGGAGTTTGGGTCTTAAGCATGAGCTGCCGGATTCTTCTTGCTTGTCACCCCACAATAAAGGCCTCACTTTGGGCTGGGCACAGTGGCTCACACCTGTAATTCCAGCACTTTGGGAGGCCAAGGCAGGCAGATCTCCTGAGGTCACGAGTTCGAGACCAGCCTGACCAACATGTCGAAACCCCATCTCTACTAAACATACAAAAATTAGCCAGGTGTGGTGGCAGGTGCTTGTAACCCCAGCTACTCAGGAGGCTGAAGGCAGAATTGCTTGAACCAGGTAGGCAGAGGTTGCAGTGAGACGAGATCGCGCCATTGCACTCCAGCCTGGGCAACGGAGTGAGACTGTCTCAAAAACAAACAAACAAACAGAAAACAGAAAACAAAGCCTCACTTTCTCGCATTGCAATTTTGTCAGTAATTGGCCTTAGTGTGCAGGGTGAGCCAATCCATTTGGTTGGATAGCATCCAGCTTCCAGCCCTCAGAGAGGAGGCAGAATGCCGGGCCAAAGAGCAGGCCTCGGAGCTGCCACAGCAAAGCCAGCATGGAAGAGCACCTGTGAGTGTGGCCGCTGCAGGCACAGACGGAAGGAAGCCTGCATTCTCACCCTGGCCTGTGACAGCCAGACAAGGGGCAGCTGTCTACACCACAGCTTCCTTATTGATAAAATGAGCCATTTGGAGTAAACTCCTTCCTACCTTTCACTCCACAGTCTTAGGAATTGGAACTCCTGTAAGGGCAGGAAAAGGGCCAAGGGAATAGCTTGTAGACTCTGACTGCTTTGGGTTTAAGTCTCAGGTCTGGTACTCTTTATTTTTTTGAGACGGAGTTTCACTCTTGTTGCCCAGGCTGGAGTGCAATGGTGCGATCTTGGCTCACCTCAACCCTGCTTCCTGGGTTCAAGCGATTCTCCTGCCTCAGCCTCCCGAGTAGCTGGGATTATAGGTGCGTACCACCACGCCCAGCTAATTGTATTTTTATTTTTTTTTTTTAATTTTTTTTTTTTGTTGAGACGGAGTCTCGCTTTGTCGCCCAGACTGGAGTGCAGTGGCCGGATCTCAGCTCACTGCAAGCCCTGCCTCCCGGGTTCACGCCATTCTCCTGCCTCAGCCTCCCGAGTAGCTGGGACTACAGACGCCCGCCACCTCGCCCGGCTAGGTTTTTGTATTTTTTAGTAGAGACGGGGTTTCACCGTGTTAGCCAGGATGGTCTCGATCTCCCGACCTCGTGATCCGCCCGTCTCGGCCTCCCAAAGTGCTGGGATTACAGGCTTGAGCCACCGCGCCCGGCCCTAATTGTATTTTTAGTAGAGATGGGGTTTCTCCATGTTGGTCAGGCTGGTCTCAAACTCCCGACCTCTGGTGATCTGCCCACCGTGGCCTCCCAAAGTGCTGGGATTACAAGCATGAGCCACTGCGCCCGGCCTAGATCTGGTACTCTTTAAACCTTTGGCCAGCCCACAGAACCTCCCTAAGCCTCAAAGTCCTGATTGGAAAGAAGGCAGTATAAGCACATCTACTTCAGCACTATCTCTAATGCACAAGAAGCAAGCGCCTGGCACCCAGTGGGTGCTCCCCAAGTGTGAGCTAATGCCATCCGTGATGGGGACACAACAGTACCGGGCCAGCAGCCAGGCTCTCCCCACCTAACATTGCCTGGGCACCCTCTGGGAGGCTGAGGATCGGCGTTCCTGTCATTCCGTGATGTTTTTCCAGAAGGTAAGAATTCCTGGAGCAGGGCCGGGCGTGGTGGCTCAAGCCTGTAATTCCAGCACTTTGGGAGGCCGAGACGGGCGGATCACGAGGTCAGGAGATCGAGACCATCCTGGCTAACACAGTGAAACCCCGTCTCTACTAAAAAATACAAAAAAAAACTTAGCCGGGCGAGGTGGCAGGCGCCTGTAGTCCCAGCTACTCGGGAGGCTGAGGCAGGAGAATGGCGTGAACCCGGAAGGCGGAGCTTGCAGTGAGCTGAGATCCGGCCACTGCACTCCAGCCTGGGTGACACAGCGAGACTCCGTCTCAAAAAAAAAAAAAAAAAAAAAAAAAGAATTCCTGGAGCAGATGAGTGGTTCCCTTGATAAGACATCCCATCCCCCACCTCACCACTCTGGGAGAAGGGGCGACTGCTCACCCTCAAAGGGTTTTGGGTATCATTTGTCTTGGATGGCGACCAAGGGGATCCTGTCGAAGGCTGCAGACACTGACCCTAAAAGAGCACTGTAGTGCTTCATTCAATTCTCTCGATGTGAAGCAGCTGCTGGCACTGTCCCCATCTGACAGATGATTGGAGAAGAGCCCACACCCAGATGCTTGCCTGACCCCAATGCCCAGCTCTCGTCCAACTCACTGTGCTGTTTGCCAACAAGCAGACATTTGTTTTGTTTGTTTTTGTAGGGACAGGGTTTTGCTATGTTGCCCAGGCTCCTCCCGAACTCCTGGGGACTCACGCAATCCTCTTGCTTCAGCCTCCCAGAATGCTGGGATTACAGGTATGAACCACCCTGCTCAACCAAGCAGATACGGATTTTGGTTCTTTTTAAGAGACAGTCTCACTCTGTCACCCAGGCTGGAGTGCAGTGGCATGATCTTGGCTCACTGAAATCTCTGTCTCCTGGTTCAAGTGACTCTTCTGCCTCAGCTTCCAAGCAGCTGGGACTACAGGTGCGCGCCACCATGCTCAGTTAATTTTTTGTATTTTTAGTAGAGACGGGGTTTTGCCATGTTGGCCAGGCTGGTCTCAAACTGACCTTAAGTGATCCACCTGCCTCGGCCTCCCAAAGTGCTGGGATTACAGGTGTGAGCCACCTGAACCAACCCTGCTCAGGGGTGCTGCACCAAGTCATGGCCAGGACTCCACACTTATTAAGTGAAGATCCCTTGCTTTTCCTTCCCCTTCTCTCCTCCTCCCTAGGCCAAAAGGCCTAAGCACTCAAACCATGCAGACAGAAGCAAGGTTGGCTCGGGCTCAGGGAGGTCACAATCTCAGGGCTGCCACAGGGGATAAAAGACTCAAAGCTCCAAAGCGCAGCACGGAGCCTTCTCCGGAAACAGCAGAATAAGTGCCTGTCGGGGATCCCCAAGCAGAGACACTAAGAGAAAGGGAAACGACGCCAGTAAGAAAATACGTGGGGGCTCTCCTTCTCAGTTATGCATAATAAATATACGAGAAATTTCATCTGCAGAGGGTCCCACGGAGGGATTCCATGCTGAGAAAGCTACCGTGCTTGGGGCGGGGCGGGGCTTGCTCTGGCAGAAGAAGAGAAAAAAAGGAGGAAAAAACGGTTGGGAAAAGTAAAACTGGTGATAATGATCCCAACAATTCTAGATAAAGTAACTGCACAGGGACGCAGATGCACAGACACACACACCCACACTTCTGCTCCCACAACCACCTGCGAGGCAGGCAAGGCAGGTGAGGGAACCACGCTCGGAGAAGGGACGGGAGTCAGCTAGGAATCAGCTGAAAAGTGGAGACGCTGGGGCTCAGTCACCCACGCGGGGAAGCTGCCCAGGGTGGCAAGAACCCAGGCCAGGCCCACGCCGCCCCCATAGCTCAGTGGACCCGGACCTCAGGGTACCCCTGTCCTGGGAAAGTTGCTTCCTGACCCTGAGGAAACGCCAGCAGGAAAGACCCCACTTGGTAAACATTTTTTGTGGGGACTGCTCTGTGACTTCCGCCAATTTTTCTCCAGGGTCAGCGGCTTGATTTGGAGGAGCTCTATCGCCCCCTGGTGGAGGTTTAGCCACATGCATCTGCAGGGGCCACAGTCACCATTCAGAAAGCAGCAGCTGTGTGTGGGGCAGAGGCATGAAAAGGGAGGGGACAGAGGACATTTTAGAGACCAACTTTTTAGAATATTTGTTTGGCATAATAATCTTCTAGAGGAGCTGGCATCACTCGGGGACCTGGGCAACTAGGGCTCCTGCGCTGGCTTGGCTTTAGCAGGCCCCACTCTGGTCCTCTGCAGGGCAGTAAGTCCAGGGAACTCACCCAAAGCCCAGGGCCGCCCTTCCCCTGTACCTGGAGCTCCAGGCCCTAAACCTGCTCCCACGGCCGCATGGGCCTCTTTCCTGGATCCTGACTCCCAGGGGTGAATGCCACCGTTGGTGTGTGCACTTCCAAACCCAGGGAGTGGCCAAGGGGCAGCTGTCTGTGGGGGTGTGAATCTGCTCACACATGTGCTGGAGCCCCCTCATGGAGAGAAGACCCTCATTTGTAGTCTAGTCCCAGGAACCTCCTCTCCTCTCCTCTTTAGAGGAGACCTGGGCGGTCTTTGAAAAATTTGAATCACACTTATAATAATGTATTTTTAAAAATGTATTACTTGGGCCAGGCGTGGTGGCTCACGACTGTAACCCCAGCACTTTGGGAGGCTGAGGCGGGCGGATCACCTGAGGTCAGGAGTTTGAGGCCAGCCTGGCCAACATGGTGAAACCCCATCTCTACTAAAAACACAAAAATTAGCCAGGCATGGTGGCGGGCGCCTGTAATCCCACCTGCTCGGGAGGTTGAAGCAGGAGAATTGCTTGAACCCAGGAGGCAGAGGTTGCAGTGAGCTGAGATCGCACCACCACATTCCAGCCTGGGTGACAGAGCAAGACTCCATCTCAAAAAATAAAATAAAATAAAATGTGTTACTTGATCCTATCAAGACTTTCAACCCAATTTCTAGATTATAGGAAATAAAGGGGATAAAGAAACAAACCACAGGCCGGGCGCGGTGGCTCACGCCTGTAATCCCAGCACTTTGGGAGGCCGAGGCGGGCGGATCACGAGGTCAGGAGATCGAGACCATCCTGGCTAACATGGTGAAACCCCGTCTCTACTAAAAATGCAAAAAATTAGCCGGGCGAGGCGGCGGGCGCCTGTAGTCCCAGCTACTCGGGAGGCTGAGGCAGGAGAATGGCGTGAACCCGGGAGGCGGAGCTTGCAGTGAGCCGAAATCGCGCCACTGCACTCCAGCCTGGGCGACTAAGCGAGAGACTCTGTCTCAAAAAAAAAAAAAAAAAAAAAAAAAAAAGAAACAAACCACAAAGAGGCAATGAGACAAACCGGAAGGGGGAACATTTGCATTCCTGGTTGGCGCCTTCAAGAATCAGTGTTATGAAATGAGGGTCTGTTTAGGGTTACAAGAGATTTATCTCTTGGGGCCAGGAGTTCAAGACCAGTCTGGGCAACACGGTGACACCGTGTGTCGACAACAAATTTAAAAAAAAAAAAAAAAAGCCGAGTTCGAGACCAGTCTGGGCAACACAGTGAGATCCTCTCAAAAACAAATTAAAAACAAAAAAAAGCCGGGCATGGTGGTGTCCACCTGTAGTCACAGCTACTCGGGAGGCTAAGGCAGGAAGACTGCTTGAACCCAGATGTTTAAATTTATGGTGAGCTATGATCACACCACTGTACTCCAGCCTAAGTGACACAGTGAGACCCTATTTCAAAAAAAAGAAAAAGATTTAAGATAATTTATGTAGTGACTTCCTTCCAATGGGTATAATACATAATATGTAAAGAGGGGAAAGAAAGAGTAATTTTACAGTGGAGAAGCCTGACAAGACTTCAGCCAGGTGATCACGCGCGTGTTGCCCAGGCTGGAGTGCAGTGGCTATTTACAGGTGCAATCATGCAATCGTAGCACACTACAGCCTCAAACTCCTGGGCTCAAGCGACCCTCCTGAGTATCTGGGGCTACAGATGAGCACTGTGCATGGCTTGAAAAAGGGATTTTTGTTTGTTCTCAAAATTTTGTCTGCTTCAAACTATTTCCCACGGCCTAGATCTAAGCTCCGGCAAGCTCTGGTGCCGCTTAACTCTCTATCCTCTTTTTGTGCCATTCTCCACTTCACTATAACGATCCTGCCACATTCATCTTCCTTCTGGCTCCTTTCTGTTTTAAGGCCTTTGCCCATGCTGTGTCCCTGCTAAAATGCCTTTCTCATGATGGCCAAAACGGAAGTAACCACCACCTTCTACTGCTGTCTCTCATCACCCCATTTATTTGCTGCTGAGCATCATCTTTTTTGTTTGCTAACCACCTGTCCCCCCTACTAGAATGTA
The DNA here is from genome assembly GCF_003255815.1 of Theropithecus gelada. Classification (NCBI taxonomy): domain Eukaryota; kingdom Metazoa; phylum Chordata; class Mammalia; order Primates; family Cercopithecidae; genus Theropithecus; species Theropithecus gelada. Next base: position 48,407,398 of record NC_037684.1, on the reverse strand, counting down.
AGCTCCTGAGGGGCAAACACTTTCCCTAACTTGTTCACCATACTCCAGCATTTAGAGCAGTAGTTTACATATACGGTACATGCCCAGTAAATATCTGCCCAGTGAATAAATCAATAGGTCTTAAGATCATAACTACAAAAGAAGCCGTAAGTTACAGACTGCAAGCCATCTCTGCTTCTCCTGATATGAAAACACTAAATATGAGTTACTTTTGTTTCTAAGACAGATTCTCATTCTGTCACCCAGGCTGGAGTACAGTGGCCCAATCCCAGCTCACTGCAGCCTCGTACTCCCAGGCTCAAGCAATCCTCCCACCTCAGCCTCCTGAGTAGCTGGGACACCACGCCAGACTAATTTTTTTTTTTTTTTTTTTTTTATAGCAGAGGTGGGCTTTTGCCAGGCTGGTCTTGAACTCCGGGACTCAAGTGATCTGCCTGCTTCGGCCGCCCAAAGTGCTGACATTACAGGTGTGAGCCACCTCACCCACCTGAAATTGGTTTTTTTTTTTTTTTTTTTTTTTTTTGAGGGGGTCTCGCTGTTGCCCAGGCTGGGGTGCAGTGGCGCCATCTTGGCTCACAGCAACCTCCGCCTACCGGGTTCAAGTGATTCTCCTGCCTCAGCCTCCCGAGTAGCTGGGATTACAGGCGCCCGCCACGCCCGGCTAATTTTTGTATTTTTAGTTAGAGACGGGGTTTCATCATGTTGGCCAGACTGGTCTCGAACTCCTGATCTCAGGTGATCCGCCTGCCTCGGGCTCCCAAAGTGCTGGGATTACAGGCGTGTGCCACCGCGCCTGGCTACAAAACTGCTCTTTTTAAAACATCTTTTTTTGAGACATGGTCTCACTCCGTCGCCCAGGCTGGAGTGCAGTGGCGCAGTCTCAGCTCACTTTGGCCTCTGCCTCCCGGACTCAAGCAATCCTCCTGCTTCGGCCTCCAGGGTAGCTGGGCCTACAGGTGCACACCACTGTGTGCGGCTAATTTTTGCTCCCGCTTAGCTGGGATTACAGGCATTCACCACCATGCCCAGCTAATTTTTGTACTTTTAGTAGAGACGAAGTTTTGCCATGTTGGCCAGGCTGGTCTCGAACTCCTGACCTCAGGTGATCCCCCCGCCTCGGCTTCCCAAAGTGCTGGGATTACATGTGTGAGCCACCACGCCAGGCCCCAAGGACTCACTTCTAACTCACTTATCTCACCCCGGCCCATTTAGGCATCTAGCGAACGGGCCCAGCCCTTACCAATAGCAAACTCCACCAGGGTCTCGTTCTCCTCCGACAGCGAATCGAGAAATAAATCCAGGACCTGCAGCTGCCGCAGATACTCGTAGTTGCTGGGGTCATAAGCGAAGTTGGCGAGGTTGGCGAGGACTTGCTCCTTGGCGTCTGCAACGGGAAAGCGGCACTGGAGCCAGGTCCGGGCGGCGGTCACAGCCGACCCTGCCACCTGGTCCCACCGTGGCTCTCACCTTGGCTCTGGGTCTCCTGGAATTCCGTGACCAGCGCCTGCAGGTATCCCAAACGCCCGACGTGGGGGTCCACCTTCGGCTTCTGGGCCATGGCCGGCGTGACGGAGGACCCCCAGGGACGGGCGGGAGGGTGGGAAAGGTGCAGGGGGAAAGCCGAGCGAGACCCTCACCCACTCTCCACCTGTCTGGCGAGGGAAGACGCGGGGACGGCAAACGGGTTTCTTTCTTGGGTTCAGACTCTGCAGTAATTTGCAGCTGGAAATGGAATGTGGGGAGATGGGCCGGGGTCTCGGAATCCTGTAGGAGTTGGGTCTGAAAATCGAAATTGGGGCGCGGGACACAGGGAAGCGTCTGCGGGTTGGGGCTGGCGGAGTAGGTACTGGCGCCCAGCCCCCGGCTGCCGGGCTCGGTTCCAGGCTCCTGGCGGAAGCCGCGCTGTCCCCACCCTCCAAGGCGCGGAAGGGGCGGGACGAGGCAGGCGAGGGGCGGGGCCGTCGCCGAACTCCTTGGCGCGCGTGCGCGGCGCGCTTTCGGTTTTCTGGACGCGGAAGCTCTTTAGCCTGAGCTGGAACCCGCTGCGACACGCTTCGCCGAGGGAGGTATGGGCGTGGGTGGGTGCACTGCGAGGAGCAGCCTTGTCTCCCATATCCCATGTCCAGCTGCAAATTATTGCAAAATCTGAACGCAAGAAAGAAACCCACTTGCCGCCCCCGCCAACAGGAAGGCGGGTGAGGGCCTCTCTCGGCTTTCCCGCCCCACCTTTCCCACTCTCCCGCCCGGCCCCCCGGGTCCTCCGCCGCCCCGACGTGGCCCAGAAGCCGAAAGTGAGACACCCATGTCGGGCGGCTGGAATTCCGTGAGGAGCAACTCAGGAGCGCAACGGAGTCTGGCAGCACCCATGTTGGGAGGACGTCGAGGCAGAAGCACCTCCAGGATCCCCATGGCTGGCGGGGCGCGGCCCAGCCTCCTTGACCAGGACGCCCCTTTAGAGCGCGGGCGTCAGCTCCTTACCCACCCCCATCAGTCTTTTTCAACTTTTGCAAAAAGCGTAGCGACCCCGACCCGTCCTCTATCCCAGCCCCGAGGTGAGTCCGCCACCTCTGGACAGAAATCAAAGGGGACGGGGTCATGTCCTGGTGCTTTTTGTCAGCCGGGTGGATGGCGCGCGTCCGGGGCAGCACCGGGGAGCCCGAGGAAGAGCCTTGTTTGTGGCGCTTTCGGGGCTTTCTGGATGCTGAAGCCCTTCGGCCGATTCCTTCTCGAGGATTCTCGGGAAGCAGGTGTGTGATGGATTACTACTCGTGGTTACAGGGAGCAAAGCACCAGGGAAGGAGGTGGCCTTACTACACTCCCATCGCGTTTGACAACGTAGGGGTAGAGAGGTGGCTTAGGCTGTGAGTGTCCTGAGAGTGCAAAAGTTGTTCATCTAATTGGAGTCACTTGTGTTAAAAAACAGAACAAAACCGGACAGAGTCCGAGAAAACCATGACAAGAGGGTTCTCATGCATAAATATCTGATAATGAAAACTATCACAAAGATTCGCAAAAACCCCAACCTTGCACAAAACATACTTTTGAATGACCATCTGCCCAGCAACTTTCCTGTCCAACGTTGAACTGGTCACCCTTGTTACTAATTCTACCTAAGGATAATTATCTCAAAACAATTATGTAATCCTATTTTTTCCCTTAAAGCCTTTCTTTCTTTACCTCCCTGAATACCCATATAGTTTACTATGGCATGGATACTACCTTTGCAATGCCCGATGCCCAAATAGATACTATTTTGTTTGAGAGAGCCTCTCGTATTTAGGTTGACAAAGGCAAGGACCATATCTTTTTTTTTTTTTTTTTTTTTTTTTTTTTTTTGAGACGGAGTCTCGCTCTGTCACCCAGGCTGGAGTGCAGTGGCCGGATCTCAGCTCACTGCAAGCTCCGCCTCCCGGGTTCACGCCATTCTCCTGCCTCAGCCTCCCGAGTAGCTGGGACTACAGGCGCCCGCCGCCACGCCCGGCTAAGTTTTTGTATTTTTAGTAGAGACGGGGTTACACTGTGTTAGCCAGGATGGTCTCGATCTCCTGACCTCGTGATCCGCCCGTCTCGGCCTCCCAAAGTGCTGGGATTACAGGCTTGAGCCACCGCGCCCGGCGGCAAGGACCATATCTTAAGTCCTGGGCCTGGATGAAGGCAGAGTGGCCTACACGCTCCAGCCAGCTGCAGCCCCATTGGAAGCAGGCCTCACCTCTGAGGTTTCAGGTCCTTGTGGTCAGCCCCTGCCCTATGCACATCCTCTGACGCAGGAGTTTCGACCTTAGTCTGTGTGCCTAGGCCCGAGGACCCTCACCAAAGCCCTTTGGCTTCTATTGGGAGCCTCCGCAGCCTGGGAAGTGCATGTCACCCCAGGGTGCCCAAGGAGTTTTTCTGCCTCTTGCTGGACAGAGCAGCAAATAGGAGCCCAGAAATAGGGAGAATGGAAGTAAGCTCCATCCTCCCTGCCCGGGAACTGCCCCAGACCTCCTCTAGAGGTTCGCAGGCCGTCAGCTAAGTGGGGATTGCAGAATCAGATGGACCACCCCATCCTCCCTCATTGGTCTTCTCCCTTTTTTTTTTTTTTTTTTGAGAAGGAGTCTCACTCTGTTGCCAGGCTGGAGTGCAGTGGCGATCTCAGCTCACTGCAACCTCTGTCTCCCGGGTTCAAGTGATTCTCCTGCCTCAGCCTCCCGAGTAGCTGGGATTACCGGCACGCACCACTGTGCCCAGCTAATTTTTGTATTTTTAGCAGAGACGGCGTTTCACCATGTTGGCCAGGACGGTCTCAATATCTTGACCTCGTGATCCATCTGCCTCAGCCTCCCAAAGTGCTGGGATTATAGGCATGAGCCACCATGCCCCGCCAGTCTTCTCCCTTCTTAAGGCCTCAGGGAGGGGCCCTCCTTCTTGGGGTAGAATTCTCAGCCCTTGGTAGGTTTTACCTCTGCCCAGTCTCTGGCACACAGTAGATACTCAATAAATCTTTAGTGAAGGAATTCTGCCCAGAGATGATTGCTATTCTTGCCTAGGAGCAGGTGAGATCACAGTTTCCTGTGCAGAACACTCATTGATACCTTTTTTTTGGCGGGGGGGGGAATAAGGTCTCTCACCCAGGCTGGAGTGCAGTGGTGTGATCACAGCTCACTGCAACCTTGAACTTCCTGGCTCAAGGGATCCTCCCACCTCTGCCTCCTGAGTGGCTTGGACCACAGGCCTTTGCCACCATGTCCAGCTAATTTTTAAATCTTTTGTAGAGATGGAGGTCTCCTTATGTGGCCTAGGGTGGCCTCTCAAGTGATTCTCCCATCTTGACCCTCCAAAGTGTTGGGACTACAGGCATGATCCACCACACTTCGCTTTTTTTTTTTTTTCTTCCCCTTAATTTTTTTGTAGAGACAGGGTCTCTGTGTTGCCCAGGCTGGTCTTGAAGTCCTGGTCTCAAGAGATCTTCCTGCTCTGGCCTCCCAAAGTGTTTTGTGTTTTTTTTTTTTTGAGACAGAGTCTCATTCCATCACCCAGGCTGGAGTGCAGTGGCTTGATCCCAGCTCACCACAACCCCTGCCTGTCCGGTTCAAGCAATTTTCCTGCCTCAGCCTCCCAAGTAGCTGAGATTACAGGCTCCTGCTACTACGCCTGGCTAATTTTTGTATTTTTAGTAGAGATGGGGTTTTGCCATGTTGGCCAGGCTGGTCTTGAACTCCTGACCTCTAGTGACCCACCCACCTTGGCCTCACAAAGTGCTGGGATTACAGGCATAAGCCACCATGCCCGGCCTTTTTTTTTTTTTTTTAAAGAGACAGGGTCTTGCTGTGTTGCCCAGGCTGGCCTCAAACTCCCAGGTTCAAGTGATCCTCCCACCTCAACCTCCCGGGTAGCTGGGATTACACGTGGGCACTACCATCTCCAGCTGATATCTTTTTTCTTTAAATGTTTTCAGGAAGTGGGCTCATTACAGGATGCACACAAAACCTGGTGGATACTAGCACCAAAAGCACCTATCTACCAGCCCCACCTCCCTCCTTTTCCATTCAACTGAGATGGAGGAGACAGGATTTGGCAAAGTACATGCAAGCACTGATGGCTGCCAAGAGTAAGACTGGGTGGGGAGCCAGAAGGCAGTGGCGTCTTCCGGACGCTCACCAAGTCAGACTCTTCAACTAGAAGAGACTAGCTCATCCAGACAAACCTCCTACATTTTCTTTTTTAAAATTAAATTTTATTATTTCGCTCTAACAAAGTAACCTGCTACTTTTTCAAGGCTCAGAGGTGGTCAACAATTTGCCCAAAGTCACATGGCAGATAGTGGCGGAGTCCAAGGCACTCAGGGAGGGCTATTCCAGCCCAGAGCCCTTTGCTTGGCCTGCAGTACTGCCTTTGGCCATAAGAGGCACTCATGGCTGGTCCTAGAGGAGGCAGGACATCCCCAAAGATGCTTATTGAAGCCAGCTGGACGTGGCAGGCAGGAAGACTGGCACCCGTTCATGAAAATAAAATCTCCTGATAAGGTTTTCTTGCCAGAGCCTGGTTGAGCCTGAATCAACAAACATCACCCTGAACCTGACCACCCCTTGCTGAGCTGGGAGGAAAGGAAGGGTGAGGGGAAACGCACTCCAGCGCTGTTTTTCCGGTTCATTAGTTCACAGAGTTTATGACCTGCTGCAGGGAACATTTCTGTGTATAATTCAAACACATTCTGTTTTCTCATTCCCTCGGTACCCTGCTGGGACAAGAACGGGCTGATGACAGCCAGCCCCTGGGTGGTGACTTCAGGGAAAGGCACCAGTAAACTGTGTGGGGGGAGCTCAGACCTCCAGGTCACAGGCACAGGCGAACAGGCAGCAGGGGTGAGTCCAGCCAGGCACTTACCCCAGGGTTGACACCTCTAACACGGCAGGGAGAAGGGGGGCCTCCAGAGGACAGGAATGGGGAGTAAAAGAACTTCTCTTGCAAAAGCAGCCCCATTTTCACAGCAGTCTTCAGGCTGCCTGACAAGCCTTCCTCTCCGTCAGTCAAATGTCTGGCTTCCCCCAGCCAGCACTAATCCTCCCCGCCAAGGAAACAGGGTGGGGAAAGGAAGGAGGAAGCCCCTAGATAGAGCAGGTCCTGCTGAGACTGCAGGGGGGGCCCTCAGACTTTAGGATCCAAGCCAGGGGCCCCCCTCCTGTTCTCCACACAGGCGCCAGGATGGGCGTGCCACTCAACCTTTAATCTGTCCCTATCCAGCCAGCCAACTCCTCAGTCTGGACCTCTGCACTGCCTCTCACCATCAGTGCGAGGTCCAGTGACCTTCGTGGGGGCAGCTGCACCACCAGCCTTGGCTGCCCTACAGGTGAGGGCTAGGTCACTTGGGAAAAGCAGAGCAGGAGGAACCTGGAGGAAGGTGAGCTCTTCAGAACTGTCTGGAGGCCAGAGAAAGATAAAGAAATGATGGAGGTATCCAGGCTGTACTAGAAGGTCCAGTGCATTCAGCTGTAGGAGCAGCAACACACAGCCAGCTGCGCTGAGCCGGCTGGGACAAACCTGAGCAGGGTTCAGACCAGGCTTCCTGGGCCCCGAGTACCCTGGTGCCCAAGGAAAAAAGTTGGGAGGGCCCGCTCCTGGATTCTGCTAGTTAGAAGAGGGTTCCTCTGGCCAGGCACAGTGGCTCATGCCTGTAATCCCAGCACTTTAGGAGGCCAAGGTGGGCAGATCACCTGAGGTCAGGAGTTCGAGACCAGCCTGACCAACATGAAGAAATCCCGTCTCTACTAAAAGACAAAATTAGCCAGGAGTGGTGGTGCATGCCTGTAATCCCAGCTACTTGGGGGGCTGAGGCAGGAGAATCACTTGAACTTGGGAGGCAGAGGTTGCGGTGAGCCCAGATGGTGCCACTGCACTCCAGCCTGGGCAACAAGAGCAAAACTCTGCCTCAAAAAAAAAAAAACAAAGTTTCTCAGGGCATCTTCAGAGGCCATCCTCCAAGGTCCCAGTTCCTGGCAGAGTCCCAGCTTGCAGAGCCTGGACAGCCCGGGCTTCCTGGGCTGCTCTTCACGCAAGCCCCTGGTGAAGGAGCTGAAGGTCCCCCTCCTGGGCTGGGCTGAGACAGTGTTCACTCAGTGACCCCAGGACTCAGACACTGGTCACACAGGTGACCCCTGGGTCTTAGACGCTGGTTACATACATGATCACAGGGGACCGCTGCTTCCCAGGACCATCTTTGGCTTCCAAGAAAATATCCTGCTCCAAGGCATCTGCCACGACAGCCCGCTTGCCCTGCTCCTTCTTCTGCAGGGCATAGAAGCTGCCACCCATGAAGAGGGCAGCTGAGATAAGGAAGAAGCTGGACATGAAGAAAACATAGCTGAAGTTGTTGGTGGCATCCAGGAGCAACCCTGGGGGACAGAGATCAAGTTAGGCCAGTGCTACCAGGCCTCCCCCCAACTAAACCCTGTGTTCCCTGACAGCAGGGATTTTATTTTTGTTTCTCCTGCACTAGGAATTGTGGCTGACACCCAGTAGACACTCAACAGATACTTGCTGAATGAGAGGAGGGGAAGAAACACGAAACCTCCTCTGGCCTGGGCAGGAAGAATCTTCAGGCTACAAGAGAACTTAAGGGCATGTGGTGGCAGGGAACTAGTGGAGTCTGGGATATTTGCTCAGCCACCCTCCAGGTCTCACCTCTGCCTCCTCCTGAAGAGCTCTCCCCACTTGTTTGCTTAAAGAATTCCCTTGGGGCCTGACATGGTGGCTCACGCCTGTTATCCCAGCACTTTGGGAGGCTGAGGTGGGGAGATCACGAGGTCAGGAGTTCAAGTCCAGCCTGGCCTAGATGGTGAAACCCTGTTCCTACTAAAATTACAGAAACTAGCCAGGCACGGTGGCAGGCACCTGTAATCCCAGCTTCTTGGGAGGCTGAGGCAGAAAAATCGCTTGAACCCGGACAGCAGTGGTTGCAGTGAACCAAGACTGTGCCACTGCACTCCAACCAGGGCAACACAGTGAGACTCCATTAAAAAAAAAAAATTCCCTTGGATGGGCACAGTGGATCACGCCTGTAATCCCAGCACGTTGGGAGACTAAGGCAGGTGGATCACGAGGTCAGGAGTTCGACACCAGCCTGGCCAACATAGTGAAACCCTGTCTCCACTAAAAATACAAAAACTAAGGCAGGGAGCGGTGGCTCACACCTGTAATCCCAGCACTCTGGGAAGGCCGAGGCTGGCAGATTACGAGGTCAGGAGTTTGAGACCAGCCTGGCCAATACAGTGAAACCCCATCTCTACTAAAAATACAAAAATTAATCGGGTGTGGTGGCGCGTGCCTGTAGTCCCAGGTACTCAGGAGGCTGAGGCAGGAGGATTGCTTGAACCCAGGAGGCGGAGGTTGCAGTGAGCTGAGATCACTCCACTGCGCTCCAGCCTGGTGACAGAGTGAGACTCTGCCTCAAAAAAAAAAAAAAAAGAAAAAAAGAATTCCCTTGGAAACTAGGACTTCCAATGCCACACTTGGACGGAGTCCCCACTGGGCTGAACTCAACCTCCTGGATCTACTCTAATAACCGCTGCCTTGTGTTGTCTGACTGCTCCCTAGTACCAAGGGCTTTACAAACCTGCCCTCATTTGCTCGGAATCTCACGCTCTCAGCTGCCTCTCACATGCACCTCTACTTACCTATTCGGTTTCCCTCGCGTCATACATCACCACTATGGTTGTGGATGTGTCTCTTTGTTTTCACTCCTGACTCCTGCCCTAGAAGGTAATCCCCCAGAGAATGGGGACCTTTTTTTTTTTGAGTTGGAGTTTCACTCTGTCGCCCAGGCTGGAGTGCAGTGGTGTGATCTTGGCTTACTGTAACCTCCACCTCCCGGGTTTAAGCAATTCTCCTGCCTCAGCCTCCTAAGTAACTGGGATTATAGACGCACACCACACCGAGCTAATTTTTGTATTTTTAGTAGAGATGGGGTTTCGCCATGTTGGTCAGGCTGGGAATGGAGACCTGTTGATCCCCATGCACACCCAGAGGCTGGCAGAGTTGAATAAATGGTTAGGGCAGGTGTTCTCTTCTGCATTTTGCAGATGGCACTGTGGCTCAAAAAAGGAAAAAGACTTGCCCGGGTCCCACAGGCAGGAAGCAGGAGAACCAGGATGATGATCATTACAGGAAACTCTGCAGGATGCTGACTGCACACCACACTCTCTCCTAAGCTTTCCTTGGAGGTAGATTCTATTTATCCCCACTTTACTGATAGGAAAAAGGAGGTGGCCAGGCACAGTGGCTCAGGCCTGTAATCCCAGCACTTTGGGAGGCCGGGGGAGGCAGATCATTTGAGCCTAGGAGTTTGAGACCAGCCTGGGAAATATGGTGAAACTCCATCTCCATTAAAAAAAAAAAAAAAAAAAAATTGACTGGGTGTGGTGGCGTGTGCCTGTAGTCCCAGCTACTTGGGGGGCTGAGGTGGGAAGATCTCTTGAGTCTGGCAGGTTGAGGCTGCAGTGAGCTGTGACTGCACCACTGCACTCCAGCCTGGGTGACAGAGCGAGACCTTGTCTCAACAAAAAGGGAAAAGGAGGTACAGGGAGGATGATGGAGGACTGAGGTCTGGTACACAAAACCCATGCTTTTTTTTTTTCTTGAGATGGAGTCTCACTCTGTCACCCAGGCTGGAGTGCAGTGGCGTGATCTCAGCTCACTGCAAGCTCCGCCTCCCAGGTTCAAACGATTCTCCTGTGTCAGCTTCCTGAGTAGCTGCGACTTACAGGCACGTGTCACCACACCCACCTAATTTTTTTGTATTTTTTGTAGAGATGGGATTTCACCATGTTAGCCAGGTTAGTCTCGATCTCCTGACCTCGTGATCCACCCGCCTCAGCCTCCCAAAGTGCTAGGATTACAGGCGTGAGCCACTGCATTCAGTCACAAACCCATGCTTTTAACTGTTCATACTCTGAGTGCCAGGTGAGAAATCAGCTGTAGCACAAACCTCTGGAGATGCTGGACAGGGCCCAGATCTGTCTAAACTGTTCCCCTTGTACCACACTATTTGGCTACCCTCCCTCCCAGCTCCTCACCGGCCAGTGGTGGGGAGATGAGGAAAGCAAAGCCATCCAGGACAGTGAAGAGTCCCAGGGCTCTGGGGAACTGATCCATAGGGACGATGTCCATGAGAACCTGGAAGATGAGGGCGCCGATGCCGCTCATGGACACGCTGTACACCAGGCAGTAGCCCACGAGCACCCAGAAGTCACCTGATGCCGCACACACCAGGTTAGTGAGCCCATTGAGCAGGAATGCCAGGCTGAACAGGTACTTGCGGTGGCTAGCAAAAGCTGGCTGTCCTGCCATCAGTCCGGCTAGGGGCCTCAGGAAGATGTTGCTGAAGCCAATGATGGAGATGAGGAGGGCTGCCTGCTGCTCCTCCACCCTGTGCCACATGGCATATGGCACCAGGAAGACTTGTGGCAGTGGGAAGCCCAGGATGGACCACATCACACCCAGTACGTACACGCAGTAGCCTGTGTTGTGCCGCAGGATGTCGAAGGCCAGGTGGCGCTGGATGGTCCGGCCACATGCGGCCACGCAGCCAAGTGCAGGTGTCTCGGGAGGTGGTGGGGGACATTCTTTGGTCTCAGGGGCCACACTGGTGGCCACAGGCCTCATGATGGCCCCGCAGATGCAGCAGTGGAGAAAGACCCCGCCGAAGACAAGGAAGGTACCCCTCCAGCCCAGGTCCTCCAGGAGGTAGCGGGAGAGCAGCGGCCAGAGCGTGATGCCCAGGGAGACGCCCATGGAGGCCAGCGCGTTGGCCAGCACCCGCCGGCGGACAAAATAGAAGCCCAGCACTGTGACACTTGACTGGAAGCTGAAGCACATGCCCAGGCCTATGGGGCAAGAGGGGATACCAGCCTGGAGGCACAGTGGGGCCTTCCACCTGCACCCAGGGGTGGGGTCAGGGGTCATTTCACACACCTGCCCTCCTCTGGTTCTAGTCCATACCCAGCTGCAAGTCCCCGGGGACTGAAGATGGAATCAACTGGCCTTGCCACCTCCCTGTAAGCACCGCACCCCAGATCGGCCCTCCCAAGGCTGCCAGGGCATCCCTATTCCCCTAGGTGTAGCACGGGAGTTATCTTTTAAAAACCCAAATTGGGCCAAGCATGGTGGATAATGCCTGTAATCCCAGCATTTTGGCAGGCGAAGGTTGGTGGATCACTTGAGGTCAGGAGTTTGAGACCAGCCTGGCCAACATGGTGAAACCCCATCTCTACTAAAAATACAAAAAAATTAGCCAGGCCTAGTGGCAGGTGCCTGTAGTCTGTAGTAGCTACTTAGGAGGCTGAGTCAGGAGAATCAGTTGAACCTGGGAAGTGGAGGTTGCAGTGAGCTAAGATTGTACCACTATACTCCAGCCTGGGCAACAGAGTCAGACTCTGTCTCAAAAACAAACAAACCCCAAATTGGATTAAGTCTCTCTTGGCTTAACACCTTCCAAAGACTTCCCATCACACTTGACAAAAAAATCCACAGTCTCCACAATGCCCTGGAAGGCTCTCTGTGGTCTGGCTCCGGCCCACCTTTCTGATGCCATCTCAGGCCGCTCCCTGTCACTAGGATCAAGCCACAGGAGCTTCTTTCTCTGCCTCTGAACATGAAGCTGCCCTTAGGGACCTCAGGTCATTTGTAGCTGCTGTTCCTTCTGCTTGGAATCTGCTTCCTCCACTCTCCTCTCAGTTCAGACACCACCTCTCCAGAGGGGCCTTCCCAGCTTCCCACCCACTCAGTGTCTGCACCTGCGCACCTGAGCATGCCGGAGAGAAAGCCGTCAATCGTGTGTGATCATGGCCTCAGGCGGGCCCTCAGGCTGCCTGTGACGCCACTACAGCTCCCTCAATCGTGCCCTGCCTGCCCTGCTAGGTGACTATTCCTCTGTCTCTTCCTCTGTGCACCCAACACCTCCTCCCCATCCTCATGCTCAGCTGCCCACATGCCTGCCCACTAGTGACAATGGCTTGCCCATTCCCCAGTGCCTGTCCCTCCCTTCTGCCCTGCATCCTTTCCACTCAGAGGCACCCCTCTAGCAAGTCCCCTCTCTCCTGAGTCATCCTTTTTCTCTTCTTTCCTAGATCATTCTCCTTAGTTATTTCTCCCATTAAAAAAAAAACAAAACAAAACTCTCTTGACGTCATAACCACTTCCGGGTATAGTCTATTCCTCTAGTCCCCTTAGAACAAAATGCTGTGGAAGGGCTGGGTGTGGTGGGCTCACACCTGTAATCCCAGCACTTTGTTTTTTGTGTTTTTGAGATGGGGTCTTGCTCTGTTGCCCAGGCCGGAGTATAGTGGTGCGATCTTGGCTCACTGCAACCTCCATTTCCCGGGTTCAAGTGATTCTCCTGCCTCAGCCTCGAGTAGCTGGGACTACAAGGGCCTGCCATGAAGCCTGGCTAATTTTTGTATTTTTTTTTTTTTTTTTGAGGCAGAGTCTCACTCTCTTGCCCAGGCTGGAGTGCAGTGGCCGGATCTCAGCTCACTGCAAGCTCCGCCTCCCGGGTTTACGCCATTCTCTTGCCTCAGCCTCCCGAGTAGCTGGGACTACAGGCGCCCGCCACCTCGCCCGGCTGTTTTTTTGTATTTTTTTTTAGTAGAGACGGGGTTTCACCGTGTTAGCCAGGATGGTCTCGATCTCCTGACCTCGTGATCCGCCCGTCTCGGCCTCCCAAAGTGCTGGGATTACAGGCTTGAGCCACCGCGCCCGGCCAGTATTTTTTTTTCAGTAGAGACAGGGTTTCACCACATTGGCTGGGCTGGTCTCGAACCCCTGACCTCAGGTGATCTGCCCGCCTCAGCCGCCCAAAGTGCTGGGATAACAGGCGTGAGCCACCGCGCCCAGCCAGCAGTTCCAGAAGATTAAGAGGCCTGGCTGCCCTGTCCGCTTATGCCTGGCACTTTCTAGCAGGTGCCTATAAATTCTGGAGCTGAAGTGATAGTCACCTGTGATGAATCCTGCTGTGAAGTAGAGCTGGCTGAGGTTTCGAGAGAAGGAGCTGGCCACCATGCCCAGGCTGGCCAGCACACCTCCCAGCATCGTGGTCACTCGGCAGCCGAAGCGTCCCACCAGGATGCTGCACAGGGGCCCTGTGGGAGAAGACAGCCCGAAGGTAGCAGCTGAATGAGGAGGTGGCGGGAGAGGAGGAGAGTGGTTGGGGGAGGGCAGTGTCAGCAGGAACTAGTCAGGTGGTTTCAAGGGCAGGAGCAGGCCTGGATTCTGATATACCCACCTGCCACGGACTTGCCACGTGGCCTGAGCGAGGCCTGATCCCTCTCCGTGCCTCAGTTTTTTCCCCTACAAAGGATTCAGACTGGGCGATGTTTAACCCTGATGAGGATTCCCAGAAAGGTGGAGCAAGACCCTGCACTGCACCGAACTGAGGCTGCTCCTTCTGTCTGGGTGAAACAAGATTGGTTCATGAATTCACCACCTCCCCGACTTCGCTGGGGGTCTGTTGGTGGGAGGAGTCAGGGCAGTGTTCCAGGACGTCTAGACCACAGTGTGCACCTTCAGATCCTGTTTTACCTGTCCCACCCCCACCCCCAGCATCCTCAGGAAGAGTGGCTAGATCCCTCCCACCCTTCCACCACCTTCCCAGCCCTACAGCTGAGGGGAGCCCTGGGCCCCTCTGTGCCTCCTTGCGCTGGCCTCTAGAGTGTTCTGCAGAAAATCAGGCAGGGTAGGTTCTCCCCTCCCGCACCACCTCCAGCACCACCAAAGTCTGCACCACTAGGACCAAGCCACAGGAGCTTCTTTCTGTGCCTCTGAACATGAAGTTACCCCTAGGTTTGGTTCACTGTGGACAGGGCCCTGTTCCTTGCCTGGCTCCCAGCTGCTTTCTCACCAATCCACACCCCAAAAAAATAGAAAAGAGCTGCAGACTGCTCCTTGGCATCTCACAGGGACCCCATTCACCCAAGGACATGGGGAGCTTCTCTAACTCACTCTCTGAGAGTGCGACTAAAGGGACAGGGGAAGCGTGTGTGCATGAGGTGCTTGTGTGTATCTGTGGTGGAGGGGGGATGTGTGGTGTGAGCCAGTGTGAGTATAAAAGTGACAGAGTAGGCCAGGTGCGGTGGCTCATGCCTGTAATCTCAGTACTTTGGGAGGCCAAGGTGGGTGGATCACTTGAGGTCAGGAGTTCGAGACCAGCCTGGCCAACATGGTGAAACCCCATCTCTACTAAAAATATAAGAAGTAGCCAGGCGTGGTGGTGCATGCCTGTAATCCCAGCTACTTGGGAGGCTGAGGCAGGAGAACTGCTTGAACCCAGGAGGCGGAACCCAGTGTACTCCAGCCTGGGTGACAGAGTGAAACTACATTTCTTTTTTTTTTTTTTTTTTTTTTGAGACGGAGTCTCGCTCTGTAGCCCAGGCTGGAGTGCAGTGGCCGGATCTCAGCTCACTGCAAGCTCCGCCTCCCGGGTTTACGCCATTCTCCTGCCTCAGCCTTCCCGAGTAGCTGGGACTACAAGCGCCCGCCACCGCGCCCGGCTAGTTTTTTTTTGTATTTTTTAGTAGAGACGGGGTTTCACCATGTTAGCCAGGATGGTCTCGATCTCCTGACCTCGTGATCCGCCCGTCTCGGCCTCCCAAAGTGCTGGGATTACAGGCTTGAGCCACCGCGCCCGGCGAAACTACATTTCAAAAAAAAAAAAAAAAAAAAGTGATGGAGCGACCGGGTGCGGTGGCTCACGCCTATAATCCCAGCACTTTGGGAGGCCGAGGCAGATGGATCGCCTGAGGTCAGGAGTTCCAGACCAGCCTGGCTAACATGGTGAAACCCCATCTCTACTAAAAATACAAAAATTAGCTGGGTGTGATGGCGGGTGCCTGCAATCCCAGCTACTAGGGAGGCTGAAGCAGGAGAATCGCTTGAACCTGGGAGGTGGAGGTTGCAGTGAGCAGAGATCATGCTGCTGCACTCCAACCTGGGTGACAGAGGGAGACTCCTCTGAAAAAAAAAAAAAAAGTGACAGAGTAAGTGAGCAGCCCATCCTCAGACATCAGCAGAGGCTGGTGGCCCGGCGTCTCTGCCACTGTAAAGGGGCAGGTGGCTCTGGAAAGGACTGACCCACAGATCTTCCCCACGCCAGAGACTCTGGCCTGATTTAGGGAAGGTGACATTAGGGAAAGCCCTGAGTCATAGGGTTGGGGGTGGGGACAGGACTGCAGGCCAGCTGCATAGCTGAGGGTGGTGTGGCTGGGTGGCAGGCAGGGCGTTTCCTCTGCAGGGCGCTCCTTCTGCCGTGAACTCACTCTTCAGCCTTGAGCAGGTCTTGTATTTTGTGCCTGCTTGCTTTCCTTACCTCTAAAAGATGTACGTAGGGGCAGGGACACTTGAAAGGATCAGTGAAAGTATCCCTGATTCATCATGTTTAAAAATTTCTACAATACTGTGGTCAGGTGCCATGGCTCATGTCTGTAATCCTGGCACTTTGAGAGGCTCAGGCAGGTAGATCACTTGAGCCCAGGAGTTTGAGACCAGCCTGAGCAACATAGTGAGACCCCGTCTCTACAAAAAGTAAAAAAATTAGCTGGGTATGGGCTGGGCGCAGTGGCTCACACCTGTAATCCCAGCCCTTTGGGAGGCCAAGGCCGGCGGATCACAAAGTCAGGAGATCGAGACCATCCTGGCTAACACAGTGAAACCCTGTTTCTACTAAAAATACAAAAAATTAGCCTGGCGTGGTGGCACACGCCTGTAGTCCCAGCTACTCAGGAGGCTGAGGCAGGAGAATTGCTTGAACCCGGGAGGCGGAGGTTGCAGTGAGCCGAGATTGCACCACTGCACTCCAGCCTGGGCAACAGAGCGAGACTCCATCTCAAAAAAAATTAGCTGGGTATGGTGGTGCACACCTGTGGTCCCAGCTACTTGGGAGGCTGAGGTGAGAGGATCGCTTGAGCTTGAAAGGTCAAGGCTGCAATAAGCTGTGATCATGCCACTGTGCTCCAGCCCAGGTGACAGAATGAGACTCTGTCTCAAAAGTAAGCAAATAAATAAGTAAACATAGATAAAAGAAAATGTCTACAGTACTCTGAATGAGCACGGGCTCATGCACATGTATGTGTATATGAGAGAGACAGCCAGCCAGGAATCCCATGCTGATGGAGCTGCTGAGATGCCTGCTGTGGGTGGTGAGCTCCGAGTCGTCTGGGGAGTAGGTTCCCCACCAGATGCCCGGTTCCTAGCCCCTGGCCCAGGCACCCTGCTCTGCCTGTGTGAGAAGAAGTCCTCCAGGATTCCCACTCACTGCCCCAACCCTGCAGGCGAGAGGCCATGCGGCAGATTCAGAGTTCACCCGGGAGGGTCACGCTCTCTCCCAACCCAACCTCCCTCCCAGTTTGAGGGCAGGACCTGGAATAATAAGCAGGCTGCTGGTGGCAAGTGGAGGGAGTAACCGGGAGGTAGCCGGGGAGATGGGCAGCTGCGGCCAGCAGACACACGCCTGCAGAGGCCTGTGGGCCATCAGCTTGGGCTCCAGGCCCCTCCGAGACTGGGGTCTATGCAGTCTCTGGAGAGCTCCCAAGGAGCCCAGAGAATCCTCCCTCTGCCCTGTTCCCAACGCTGGGGTCAGGGTGAGGCAGTCACGCTCCTGGAAAAGTCAGCCAGGAAACAGGGGCCTCTGAGGCCTGTGGTGACAGAGCCAGGAGAAGAGGCAGGCAGGGGCTGCCTTCCTCCCTCACCCCCACTTAGCAACCTCTTTTCTGCAGGGAGTCCCGGGAGAGCTGGGGCTCCTGGCCTTGTCCCCCTCTTGTTCCCGGTGTCTTTTTGTTTGTTTGTTTGTTTGTTTTTGAGACAGTTGCTCTTGTCGCCCAGGCTGGAGTGCAATGGCACCATCTCGGCTCACCGCAACCTCTACCTCCCGGGTTCAAGCGATTCTCCTGCCTCAGCCTCCCGAGTAGCTGGGATTACAGGCATGCACTATCACGCCCGGCTAATTTTGTATTTTTAGTAGAGACAGGGTTTCTCCATGTCGGTCAGGCTGGTCTCAAACTCCTGACCTCAGGTGATCCGCCCGCCTCAGCCTCCCAAAGTGCTGGGATTACAGGCGTGAGCCACCGCGCCCGGCCATTCCTGGTGTCTTCCTTACGTCCCCTTTCCTATCCTGAAGCCACTCCCTGCCCCAGTGAGGGTCTCCAAAATATTAATAATTCACAGCCGCATACACTTCCCAGCTCCCAGCACCTCCAGGGAAGACAGTGGTCTTCCTTGCTATTCCACGTGGGAGCTGGGCGGGATGCCAGGCATTACCCTCAGACTGCAGAGGAAGCAACCGAGGTTCAGAGAGACCGGCCAGCTGGAAAGCAGGAGAGGCTTGGTGGGCTGGCCCCAGCGTTCTTCCCAGCCTGGCACTGTGCGCCCCAGCACACCTACACCTGTGTCTGAATGGATCCCACAGAAAGGACACAAGGCTCCGCCTGGCTTTGTAACCCAGGCACCTCCCCACTCTCTCTCCAGCTCCAGCCCAGTCCAGCTGGATTCCAGCCAGGGGCCCCTGGTGAAATCCGGTGAAACCTTAGGAATTCACCCAGGAGGCAAAGCCTGTGGCCTCAGAGAGAGGGAACCAGAAGGCCAGAGAGGGAACCAGAGAGGGAACCAGAAGGGTTGTGGCTTCCCTGCAACCCCAAGGCCTTTCTCATCAGCCCCTCCCCAGGCCACTCACCTGCCATGTGGAGCACAGCCATAAGGATGGAGGGGATCCAAGAGGTCTGGCTGTTGCTGGCCTGGAACTCCCATTGCAGATCAGTGAAGAAGATGCCGATACACGTGGGGAAGCCCAGGGTGAGGCCCTGGGTCACCATGGTGGCCAGCAGCACCACCCAGGCCCAGCTGCCATCTGCACGCTCCAGGGCCTGGGGCATCCTCTGCTGCTGACACTGCTACGGCCTCACTGCCACTGTGGCTGCTGCCTGGAGAGGCGACAGAATGGAGCCTGGTGTTCAGTAGGCTGCCCGTCTTTCCTGGCCCACCTGCCACCTTCTCTCGGCAGCTAAGCAGTCCCTTCCTCACACCCAAGTACCAGGTGTCACAGAGGGGCACCGCCCCGGGAGGTGGCCAGAGGCCCACGCATTGGCCTTGGCATCTCCTTTCACCCACTTCCCAGAGCCAGCCTGGCAGGAGGTGGCAGGAAGGACAGGAAGGACAGGACGGGGCAGGGCAGGTGGCACCAGGCAATGGGGTGCAATTGTTTCTAATTGTTACATCACTTAGAAGTCAGCAGGGGGACCTCCTGGCCCACTCAGTCACTGCTTGTAGAATGCAGCAGACCTCTGGGGTCAGTGTGGTTCCAACGCCCCGAAATGCACACACGGATACATTTCAGACACTCCTGCCCAGAGTTCCTGCATAAGAACACAGACTTTCACAATGCCTCAGAGGCAGCAAAGTTACTACTGGTGCTGTTGTGAAGGCCCGAGTGAGCAGGCCGGTGCTGGGCGCAGCCACGGAGCATACACAAAAGAGTTGAACAAGGACCCAACCAGCAGCTTTAGAGAAGGCATGGGCCTCATCAACCCACACACCCCCACGCCTTTCCCATCAGCCCCTTGGCAATCCCCCTGCAATACTCCTTTCACACAGAGCTCAGGGCCAAGACTCAAGTTACTCAATCACATGGAATAATACACACACACACACACACACACACACCCAGTGGCACTCAGATACAGACACATACATACCCAGTCACACACGGACACAGTCACAGCACACACTCACGCAGACAGCACAGAAACATACAGACACACACACACACACACACTCAGATAGTTACACACACAGAGATCCACCGACCCACACAAAGACCACACAGGCACACAAACTCATATAAAGACACACACTTGGCTGGGCGCGGTGGCTCACACCTATAATCCCGGCACTCTGGGAGGCCGAGGCAGGCGGATCATGAGGTTAGAAGATCGAGACTATCCTGGCCAACATGGTGAAACCCCATCTCTATTAAAAATACAAAAATCCCAGCTACTTGGGAGGCTGAGGCAGGAGAATCGCTTGAACCCAGGAGACAGAGGTTGCAGTGAGCCGAGATTGCCCAGTGACATAGCAAGACTCCATCTCAAGAAAAAGAAAAAGACACACACTTACATAGACACTCAAAAAAGTGCAGAGACATGAAGAGACGCTGACAGATACACACTACACAGATCCGTAGACAGTCACACCAACACACAGAGATATATACCATCACACACAGTTCAAGCATACAAACTCACACACAGAGGCATACAAGCAGGTACGTAAGACACACTAGCAGACACGCACACAGTTTCACACAGAGAGACACACGCACACGTACATGCATGCAGACATGCCCAGAGTCACACATGCTACACAGACATACAGACACACACAGTCACACACTATGCAGACATGCACATGTGCCTGTGCGCGCACACACACACCCACCTCACGTCCTTGGCTCAGCAAGGTGCAGCCAGTCCTATCTTAGTTCAACACAACCCAGGCCACTCCCCTCATCACAGAAGCTGCCATAACCAGGCCTCCAAAGTCCGAAGGTCCCCTCCCCAAGTTTGGACCCCTTTTTCAACCCCCTCCCATCCTGCCTCCTGCTCCCTGCCCCCCCAGACCCCTCAGACCTCACCGCCTGGGGGTCTAGGCTGCAGCAGGCACTGCAAGGGAGCAGCCTCCACCTCAGTGAAGCCCACGCATCTTGGGGTTGCTGTTCCCACAGCCTCCCTCCCTTTCACCCCAGGTCCTGGGAAGCTCCGAGGAAACTCAGAAAACTACCAGAAATATGAAACCCCCTTTTCCTGCCAAGCCCAGCACCCCACTGCTTCCCTCCAGGCCTAGGAGTTTTAAAGCAGCACCTAAGCCGGCTCCACCCTAAACTGCCTCCTTCGAGGTCTCCAATCCTCCACCCTCCCAGAGGACCCTGGGAGTCCCATCAAGGTGACCCGTCCCATTCATCGCAGTCCCAGGGTGTGAGGGTGTGTGACCCACATGCAGGGCAGAGCACTGCCTGCCCTCCTGCCCTCTGCATAGGACCTCTGGCTAGAGATCCTCCCAGCCCGGCCCTCCTCCTGGCCCAGTTCCAGGCCAGGCAATATAGCAGATAAGGCTTCTCCAGCAAACTAGCCCTCGCCTCTTCCAGGATTTCTGTTCCCTCAGCAAACGAAAAGGCCACAGGCGCCACCTGATCCTCTGTGTTGCCCCAATGTCAAGGTTCCAGCCCTGCTCCATAACTCGCCCTTCCTCCCCAGCTCTTCCACTCTCCCACTTGACACTCTCACCTCTTCCTCCCGCAAAGGCCACAGCCTTCCTGGCTTCCTCCTGCCTTTCCCTGTTCCCTGCCACCCAGCCCTGGCACTCCCAGGCCTGGAGGCCCTGGCGGCATGTGGGAGGCCTGGAGGCTGGACCCCAGCCCCGCTCCCTCTCCCCACTGCCTGGCCCTGTCCCTTCTTGCTCTGCCGGGAAGAAGTCTATGGAGAAGTCTTTCTATGAGAAGAGCTCTTCTCAGCATCCACTTTTTGGGGCAATGTTTTTGGGGACTTTGCCCAGGCTCCTGTGACCTTCACTCTGGATCCCACTTTCCCTCTGGAACCTTTCAGTGGAGCTGGCTGTTCCTGACCATTTCCTCTCTCCAGGTCCCAGGCCAATCCGAGCCCAGGAATCCTTATGTACCTTTGCACGCTAGAAGCCCTGCTGCCAGGACGGGCGCGGTGGTTCACGCCTGTAATCCCAGCACTTTGGGTGACTGAGGCAGTGGATCACAAGGTCAGGAGTTTGAAACCAGCCTGGCCGACATAGTGAAACTCGTCTCTACTGAAAATACAATAATTAGCCGGGCATGGTGGGGCTCGCCTGTAGTCGCAGCTACTCGGGAGGTTGAGGCAGGAGAATCACTTGAACCCAGGAGGTGGAGGTTGTGGTGAGCCGAGATCATGTCACTGCACTCCAGCCTGGGCAACAGAGTGAGACTCCGTCTCCAAAAAAAAAAAAAAGCCCTGCCACCGAGGTCTGAGGACCCCCTTCCCCCGCCTCTCTCTGGGACCCCCGCTGCAGACTTCCATGTCTCCTCTCCCACTCCCAGCAAGTCCCAGGTCACATACACGGTGTGGATGCCCAGTCGGCTGTCCAGCTTCCCCTCCCATCAAGCGGTTTCTCCAGTCAACTGATCTTTCAGAATTCAGCCCTGCTGGGCGCGGTGGCTCACACCTGTAATCCCAGCATTTTGGGAGGCCGAGGCAGGCAGATCACCTGAGGTCAGGAGTTTGAGACCAGCCTGGCCAACATGGTGAAACCCTGTCTCTACTAAAAATAAAAAATTAGGCTGAGGCAGGAGAATCGCTTGAACCCGGGAGGCGGAGTTTGCAGTGAGCCAAGATCACGTCACTGCACTCCAGCCTGGGTGACAGTGAGACTCTATCTCAAAAAAAAAAAAAAAAAAAAAAAAAAATTTCAGCCCTTAGGCTGCTCCAAAGGTGGTGAGTTATTTCAGTTAATTGTTCACAGGCAGGTACAGATCAAACTCCTTGTTCTACTCTTTCCCTGCTTCTCACTACAGCTCCTGAGTAGTCTTAGAAGATTCAGCCCAGCTGGGTGTGGTGGCTCACGCCTGTAATCCTAGCACTTTGGGAGGCCGTGGCTGGCGGATCACGAGGTCAGGAGATCAAGACCATCCTGGCTAACACGGTGAAACCCCATCTCCACTAAAAAATATACAAAAATTAGCCGGGTGTGGTGGCGGGCACCTGTAGTCCCAGCTACTTCGGAGGCTAAGGCAGGAGAATGGCATGAACCCATGAGGTGGAGCTTGATTCCATCTCAAAAAAAATAAAAAGAAAAAGAAGATTCAGCTGTAGCAGCATCCCTGAGAGCTACCCTGACTCCCACCCCAAGCTGGGCTGCACCTCCTTCCTGTTTTCTGCCTTTTTTTCCCCCAAGATGGAGTCTTGCTCTGTCTCCCAGGCTGGAGTGCAGTGGTGCAATCTCAGCTCACTGCAATCTCTGCCTCCCAGGTTCAAGCAATTCTCCTGCCTCAGCCTCCAAAGTAGCTGGGATTACAGGCGTATGCCACTATGTCCGGCTAATTTTTGTATTTTTAGTAGAGATGGGGTTTCACCATGTCAGCCAGGTGGTCTTGAACTCCTGACCTTAAGTGATCCGCCTGCCTCAGCCTCCCAAAGTGCTGGGATTACAGGCATGAGACGCCGTGCCCGGCCTGTTTTCTCACCTTAATAGTGGTCTTGGCCGGGCGCGGTGGCTCAAGCCTGTAATCCCAGCCCTTTGGGAGGCCGAGACGGGCGGATCACGAGGTCAGCAGATCGAGACCATCCTGGCTAACACAGTGAAACCCCGTCTCTACTAAAAAATACAAAAAAAAAAAAAAAAACTAGCTGGGTGAGGTGGCGGCGCCTGTAGTCCCAGCTACTCGGGAGGCTGAGGCAGGAGAATGGCGGGAACCCGGGAGGCGGAGCTTGCAGTGAGCCGAGATCGTGCCACAGCACTCCAGCCTGGGCGACAGAGCGAGACTCCGTCTCAAAAAAAAAAAAAAAAAAAATAGTGGTCTTCACACCACACGGGAGTGGATCACCCCCTTGTCTATCGTTACCTCCACCCTGCTACCCTCTTCCACACTATGAGCAAGAACCTGTTCATGAACCCGCACCCAGCCTCCGGCTGAGCACAAAAGAGGAGATGAACGTGACCCACCTGTGTTCCCCAGGGGGCAGGCAGGCCCAGGACCAAAGGCCATGCAGCTTCCAGGCAGGGAGGTCCATTCCAGACTCAAGCAGGGCAGAGAGGTGATGGGGCGAGGGCTCTGGCTTGGCCTCTGCCCCAGCAGGGAAGTGGTCTTTTCTTTGTACTGGGAACCATGAGTCATGGTCACTGCCTGGTGTGTGCTTTGGGCAACGAGGTAGACAGGGCAAGTTGCTTCGCTCTCACTTGCTGGGACTAGGGGTGAGGTTGGGCCCCAGGGGCTGCCTCAAGGACCCCTAGGCCCAATGAGACCGGCTTCATAGCCCAGTGCCATGAAGTTGGATGTGTGGGCAGAGAGAAGTTTAGGTGATATTTCTGGTCTTTCCCCCATCTCACGCAAGACCAGCCTATGTTTTCAGGGTGCCTCATCTGATAACAGGGGCCTCACTAGGTCCTGGGAATCCCTTCCCTGCCCCTGGACCTCGAAGGCCTGGTCACAGGGGAGAGCGGATGCTCTCATCCAGGGGTCTCGGGTTAGGGGCCTGGTGTCCAGAGTCCAGGGGGCTTCCTCTTCCTCTTCCCGGTGGGAGAGTCCCGGGCTGGAAATGAGGAAGGCCCTGGGGACCCCTCCCTCACTCCCATATCAAGCAGGCTTCTGGGCTGGTGCCCAGGACCCAGGCGGGCAGCAGAAGGGCTGCTGCCCAGCAGAGAGCAGCAAGGGCAGGCTTGAGCTTGGGGCTGAGGAACTCTCAACTCTGTGGCTGGCCCAAGGAGGAGGGAGGCAGCCCCAGAGGTAGGGTGGCTGGGGCAAGTCACTCCCTCCCTTCCCCTTGTTCCCCCACATTCCCTGCAGACCAGCACGGGTTTGGGACAGGCAACTGGGACCTCAGGCCGTACTCTGGCCCTGCCCATCCCCGCAGTCCTGCCCCGGAATCTGGTTTCCATTCCGCTCTCCCTCCCTCCCCGGGACAGAGCCCCTCCGAGTGGGGCTGCTAGGATCCCGGGCTGTGTCCGCCTTGGAATTTCGGGCCAGGAGTCCGAGCGCGCTCGGGTTTGGGGGTCATCACCCCAGGCCCCGGGGCAGTCCAGGACCAGGACAGGAAAACTTTTCTAGATCCTCACCGCTACTGAGCCCGCCCAAGAGGGAAGGGACGGGGGCCCCGGCAGGAGGTCTGCGATAGCACTAGCGGGGACTGGGCGAGGAGGGGACGCGTCCGAGGCAGTGGGGCTCGGGCAGCCCGCTCACCCGCTCGCACGGGCCTGGCGGAGAGGTGGCTCAGCTCCCCGAGCGCGGCGTCCTGCGGCCCGGGCGGGTCGCGACGAGGACTGCAGAACAGGGTCAGGCGCCGCGGCCAGGCAGGGCGGGCCCGGGGCCGCGTGGGCGGGGACCCACCTTCCAGCCTCCCCTGGATTCCGTCGGGTGGGGAAGGGGCCAGGCCTCGGGAGGGGCGGCGGGCGTGGCCGGGGACCGTCCAGCAGCCGGTCCGGCTCCGGACGCAAGCGCCGCGGGATATCCACGTGTCGGAAATTTGCACAACCCGGATGCCTTCTTTCTAGCTTCTGGTTTTCCCTGCTCAGGGTCTAGGGCCGCGGGCGTGGGGCGGAGATAACACGCCATAAAGAGACCACACCTCCCAGGAAGTGGGGTGGGGAAGGCGCAGAGGCCGAGGTTGAGGATCCCTTGTTTCTGCGCTTTCCCTTCCCAGGAGCGCTTCCAATGAAAGTCTCGAGCTTTGAGGGCTGAGCCTGCGGATGGGAGTCCAGGCAGTCCCATGTAGGGGAGCAGGCAGACCCCTCAGCCCTGGGAGCAGGTGAGAGGACACCCACCACTTCTGCATGTGGCCCTCAGAACTGCAGGCCCTTTTCAGGTTTTTCCCCCTTCCCCTACCTGGGCAGCCCTTGATGTGCTTTAGTTAAAATGTACTCAGTTGGCCGGAGTCTAGCTCTGTCGCCCAGGCTGGAGTGCAGTGGCACAATCTCAGCTCACTGCAACTTCCACCTCCTGGGTTCAAGCAATCCTCCTGCCTCAGCCTCCTGAGTAGCTAGGATTGCAGGTGCACACCACTGCACCCGGGTAATTCTTGTATTTTCAGTAGAGATGGGTTTCACCATGTTGACCAGGCTGGTCTTGAACTCCTGACCTCAGGTGATCCACCCGCCTTGGCCTCTCAAAGTGCTGGGATCACAGGCATGAGCACCGCACCTGGCCTTGTTTAATTTTGATCTGTGGGGCCGGGCGCGGTGGCTCAAACCTGTAATCCCAGCACTTTGGGAGGCCGAGATGGGCGGATCACGAGGTCAGGAGATCGAGACCATCCTGGCTAACACGGTGAAACCCCGTCTCTACTAAGAAATACAAAAACTAGCCGGGCGAGGTGGCGGGCGCCTGTAGTCCCAGCTACTCGGGAGGCTGAGGCCGGAGAATGGCGTGAACCCGGGAGGCGCAGCTTGCAGTGAGCTGAGATCCGGCCACTGCACTCCAGCCTGGGCTACAGAGCGAGACTCCGTCTCAAAAAAAAAAAAAAAAAAAAAATTTTGATCTGTGGACGGTGGAGTTTCACAGCCTCTGACCTTCACCCTTCCTCTTCTCACTCCACATTGTGACTCCAACCTCATCCTGTATACTCGCGACCCGGTGCCTTTTATGTCCAGTCCAGATATTCAACCTGGAACCTATCCTTCTGTGCCTCAAAGGATCTTAAAACCCAACACTGACCAGAACTCGCCGTTGACACTGTCCTCTGCCGCCCCTGCTAAACCTGGGATACCTTATGTGCTCCATGCTTGGGCAAATTACAGCCCCACATCTACTTAGGTGCCTGAGCCAAATCCCATGAGTCTCTTTGACCTTCACCTCTTTCACAACCAATCCACAACCAAGTCCCACTCACTTTACCCCTTTACTGTTTCTCAAACCTGACCATTTACCCTCATCTCCATCCCTGCACCATCCACCGCCACCTGTGGTCCAGCTCAGACCTCAGATTCCTTTTCAACACTGTAGGTGACTGATCTTTAGGATCCATTAAGCCTGATCTTGCCCTACTGCCAACTCTGCTTAAAACCCTGCAGCCCCTTGGCCAGGCGCAGTGGCTCATGGCTGTAATCCCAGCACTTTGGGAGGCTGAGGTGGGCAGAGCACCTGAGGTCAGAGGTTCGAGACCAGCCTGGCTAACATGGTGAAACCCGGTCTCTACCAAAAATACAAAAATTAGCTGGGTGTGGTGGCGCATGCCTATAATCCCAGCTACTCGGGAGGCTGAGGCAAGAGAATCGCTTTAACCTGGGAGGTGGAGGTTGTAGTGAGCTGAGATAATGCCATTGCACTCCAGCCTGGGTGACAAGAGCGAAACTTGGTATAAAAAAAAACACAAGGCTGGGCGCGGTGGCTCAAGCCTGTAATCCCAGCACTTTGGGAGGCCGAGACGGGCGGATCACGAGGTCAGGAGATTGAGACCATCCTGGCTAACCCGGTGAAACCCCGTCTCTACTAAAAAATACAAAACACTAGCTGGGCGAGGTGGCGGGCGCCTGTAGTCCCAGTTACGTGGAAGGCTGAGGCAGGAGAATGGCATAAACCCGGGAGGCGGAGCTTGCAGTGAGCTGAGATCTGGCCACTGCACTCCAGCCCAGGCGACAGAGCGAGACTCCGTCTCAAAAAAAAAAAAAAAAAAAAAACCCAAAAAAAAACCAAACAAACCCCACAAAAACCCTTCAGGCCTTGGAGATGAAGGTGAGCCCCTGAGGTGGCTACAGGGCCCTTCCAAGCCTAGCCCTTACCCACTTTCTGGTCTCAAATCATTCTCCTTCACTGACTGACCTCAGCCACTGTAACTGCCCAATGGGTTCACTTTGCCCCCTGCCTAGACAGACCCGATTTATCAAAACACGGGCTATTGAAATAGAGAAAGACTAATTCACGCATATCTGGCTGCGTGGAAGACCGGAGTTTTATTACTACTCAAATCAGTCTCCCATTTGGGGATCAGAGTTTTTTTTTTTTTTTTTTGAGATGGAGTCTCACTGTGTCGCCCAGGCTGGAGTGCAGTGGCCGGATCTCAGCTCACTGCAAGCTCAGCCTCCTGGGTTTACGCCATTCTCCTGCCTCAGCCTCCCGAGTAGCTGGGACTACAGGCACCTGCCACCTCGCCAGGCTAGTTTTTTTTTTTTTTTTTTGTATTTTTGTTTTTAGTAGAGAACAGTGTTTCACCGTGTTAGCCAGGATGGTCTCAATCTCCTGACCTTGTGGTCCGCCCGTCTCAGCCTCCCAAAGTGCTGGGATTATAGGTTTGAGCCACTGTGCCCGGCCTTGGATCAGAGTTTTTAAAGACAATTTGGCGGGTAGGGGCTGGGGAAGTGGGGAGTGCTGATTGGTCAGATTGGAGACGGAATCATAAGGGGTTGAAGTGAGGTTTTCTTGCTGTCCACTATTCCTGGGTGGGATGGCAGAAGTGGTCGAGTCAGATTACCAGTCTGGGTGGTGTCAGCTGATCCATGGAGTTCAGAGTCTACAAAATATCTCAAGCACTCATCTTAGGTTTTGCAGTTGTGATGTTATCCCCAGGAGCAATCTGGGAAGCTTCAGACTCCTGCAGCCAGGGGCTGCATGACCCCTAAATCGCAATTTCTTTCTTTCTGTTTTGTTTTTTTTTTTTTTTTTGAGACAGAGTCTTACTCTGTTGCTCAGGCTGAGTGCAGTGGCACAATCTCAGCTCACTGCAGCCTTCGTGTCCCAGGTTCAAGTGATTCTCCTGCCTCAGCCTTCTGAGTAGCTGGGGCTACAGGTGTGTGCCACCACACCCAGCTAATTTTTGCATTTTTAGTAGAGACAGGGTTTCACCGTGTTGGCCAGGCTGATCTTGAACTCTTGACCTCAAGCAATCCACTCACCTCAGCCTCCCAAAGTGCTGGGATTACAGGCGTGAGACACTGCATCCAAACCAATTTTTTTTTTTTTTTTTTTTGAGATGGAGTCTTGCTCTCTCACCAGACTGGAGTGCAGTGGCACAATCTCAGTCACTGCAACCTCCACCTCCAAGGTTGAAGCGATTCTCCTGCCTCAGCCTCCTGAGTAGCTGGAACTACAGGCACGTGCCACCATGCCCAGCTAATTTTTGTATTTTTAGTAGAGACAGGGTTTCACCATGTTGGCCAGGATGGTCTTGATCTCTTGAGCTCATGATCTGCCTGCCTCGGCCTCCCAGAGTGCTGGGATTACAGGTGTGAGCCACCGCACCAGGCACAATTTTCTTAACATATCTTTTGAAGAGCAAACGTTTTTAGTTTTGATGAAGTCCAGTTTATATATATTTTTTTCCTACAGTTTGTTCTTTTTGTGTCCTATCTTTGTTTACTTTAAGGTTGGAAAGATTTTTTTTTTTTTTTTGAGATGGAGTCTCGGTCAGTCACCCAGGCTGGAATGCAACGGCACGATCTCAGCTCACTGCAACCTCTGCCTCCCAGGTTCAAGCGATTCTCCTGCCTCAGCCTCCCAAGTAGCTGGAATTACAGGTGCCGGCCACCACGCCTGGCTAATTTTTGTATTTTTAGTAGAGACAGAGTTTCACCATGTTTGTCGGTCTGGTCTCGAACTCTGGCCTCAAGTGATCCGCCTGCCTCAGCCTCCCAAAGTGCTGAGACTGCAGGTGTGAGCCACCACACCCAGTCCTGAAAAGCCTTTATCTCAGTGTGTAGCTCAGTGTGGGCACCACTGTGACCGACCTTAGGGTCTGTTCCCCCAAACCCCTGAGCTGTGGTGGGGGCAGGGACTGGGTCTACGTTGCTCCCCACTGCACCCACCCTGCAGGGCCTTGTGCCTCGCCCACAGGAGCCACTCACGGGACACTTACGGAGCACTGAAGCAAACCGGGCAGAAATTGAACCATCTCCAGCTGTGTGGTTCACTGTGTGAAACACAAAGTCAACAAAGCCTTTGACCTCCAGGCAGGAAATGTCAACGAGAAAGATGCAGCTTCCAGAAACACTTGGCAGGGACCCAAAAGCCTTTTAACCAGTGCCCCTGACACTGACTTCTGACACTTTGATTCTAATTTACTTTGGCAAGAGTGAGCAATTGGCTACAGGAATGTTAATTTCACTTTTCATCACTTTTCATGCACTGTTCCTATACCTACACACTACCAATAGGGGCGCTATCGGTGTTGGGGGCTGGACTCGAGCACTGCAGAACATTTGACATCCCTGACACCCCCTCCTTGTCTGTGACATCCTCCACTAGGATGAGGTGACTGAGCCACTCACTTCCAGCTCAGAATATTAGGGGATACCAAAAAGCTCAGTAATTAAGACAAAAAGTTAATGCAATATTATTTTAATTTATTTTATTTTTTATTTATTGATGTTTTTGAGACCGAGTTTTGCTCTGTCGCCCAGGCTGGAGTGAAGTGGCACGATCTTGGCTCACTGCAACCTCTGCCTCCTGAGTTCAAGCAATTCTCCTGTCTCAACCTCCCCAGTAGCTGGGATCACAGGCACGTGCCATCACATCTGGCTAATTTTCTTTCTTTTTTTTTTTTTTTTTTTAGACAGAGTTTTGCTCCTGTTGCCCAGGCTGGAGTGCAGTGACGTGATCTTGGCTCACTGTAACCTCTGCCTCCCAGGTTCAAGTGATTCTCCTGTCTCAGCCTCCCTAATTTTTGTATTTTTAGTAGAGACAGGGTTTCACCATGTTGGCCAGGCTGGTCTCAAACTCCTGACCTCAGGTGATCTGCCTGCCTCAGCCTCCCAAAGTGCTGGGATTACAGGCGTGAGCCACCATGCCTGGCCAATATTATTTATCTTGATTGCTAAGTTTTTGATGCCTTCCCTTAAATGCTGCACTCCAGGTGACTGTCTCACTTCCCTCACTCTGGTCACTGCCCCGCTCACAACACCCTGTGTTTCCCAACCCCCTGGTCATCTGAGAAGCCCTGGGAGTCATATAAGCCTCAGTCAATATGAATGGCATCCTTAGCCATGCCATTTTACACATCAGGAAATAGGCAGGGAGAGGCATGTGTCTCTCCCCTAACCCACCTGCTCAGGAGGGTCCTCAGGCTCAAAGAATCTCAGGCTACAGGGAGGTCAGAATGGACACAGAAGGCGACAGGCAGGTTCTTTGTCCTGCCTAGATGCAGTGGGTACATGGACTCAGCTTCAGAAGGGACGAAGGTTTGGGAGGCCGAGGCGGTCGGATCACAAGGTCAGGAGATCGAGACCACGGTGAAACCCTGTCTCTACTAAAAATACAAAAAATTAGCCAGGCGCGGTGGCGGGTGCCTGTAGTCCCTGCTACTTGGGAGGCTGAGGCAGGAGAATGGCAGGAACCTGGGAGGCGGAGCTTGCAGTGAGCCGAGATCGCGCCACTGCACTCCAGCCAGGGGGACAGAGCGAGACTCCGTCTCAAAAAAAAAAAAAAAAAAAAAAAAAA
>NC_037684.1:48352378-48376664 GCF_003255815.1 Theropithecus gelada | reverse complement strand
TTTCACTCGGTTGGCTGGCGGGTTGCCTTGCTAGGTTCCCCCCCAACCCACCACCCACAGAGGGAAAAAAAGAAACCCCGACAAAAAAAAAAAAAAAAAAAAAAAAAAAACAAAAAACAGAAGGGACGAAAGGGATGGCACCGGAGGGGAAGGAAGGAGAGAAGCGAGTATGCCTGGGCCATCCACACCGAGCTTGGCCCAACCCTCCAACCTCTGGAAGGGTTCCTTAGTTCTCGGGTCCACTATTATTAAGCATCTGCTCTGTGTCAGGCACACGGGAAGCATTAGAGTCATAGACATGACATACCCAGCTGACCCCTGAGTCTGATGGTGAATTCACACATGAAACATGATGCAACATGGGTTGCAGGGGCACATGTGCAAAGGGTATTATGGAGCAGATGGGAGGGAAACCCGCCTGGCTTGGAGAGTGGAGACTGAGACTTCCTGGAACACTTAGCTGAGTCTTAGGGAATGAGTGGGAATAACACAAGCAGGGGGTGGCTGTGAAGGGTGCTTCAGGCAGAGAGGACGGCATGAGCAAAAAGGCCAGGAGGTGGGATGCTTTGAGGGTGGAATGGAGTGGGGTGAGAGCGGGGATGAAGGGGGCTGGTGATGAAGACAATGGGAGCTATGGAGACAGGTGTTCATGGCAGGGAGTTGGAAATAAATGGGGGAAGAAACGAGCTGGCAGGGCGGGCTGAAGATGGCCCACCTCTCCTTAGCTGGTAGCGCCTGGTCCAGGTTGCCACCAGCTGCGTTCCTCCCAGGAAAAGTGCAGAGGTGAACTTATGTTCTCTTGGGAAAGATGCTCCTGACAGTCATTGGGTACCCATGGTATGCCAGGCAGGGCCTCTACTAAGGCTCCCACAGACACCCACTCCCTTCCAGCCCAGCCCTGAGCACACTGCCCGTGTGGGGAGGGAAGAGTTAAAGGCTCCTTCCCCAGTCACCTGCCATCTGGTCTTGCCCCCTGCTTCCTCCCCACCTGTGAAAATGGGATGATGGGATGCCTCCAGGTTCTTTGGCTCTACTTGGACCCTCCTGAATCTGGGTCAAACTTGGAGTCACATCGAGGAAGCAACATATATGGCTTTGACTGGGCTGCCTCTTGTCACCCACCTCTACTGGGAACCAGGGAAGAGATTAAGGACAAAACAAAGCTATTGGACAGATTTGTAGGATGTATTAATAATATTATGCCACCAGTGAACAAGCTGTTTTTGTCTCATGATTAAAATAAACAAGTCCTTTTTCTGTTTTGACAGTAATTTGGGAAAATATGCATAGTATGGATACTGGTGAAAATGTACCATATGGCTGGGTGTGGTGGCTCAGGTTGGTTATGGTGGCTCATGCCTGTAATCCTAGTACTTAGGGAGGCTGAGGTGGATCATTTGAGCTCAGGAGTTCCAGACCAGCCTGGCCAACATAGTGAGACTTCATCTCTTTAAAAAAAAAAAAGTACCATATGACCTGTTACTCTGTCTTCTAGCTTCCTACATTTTCAGCTGCTACATTGCTCTGTCTGTTATAGACTGCAGGGAAATACTGCAGGAGAGGCTATCTTTTGGGGGTAGGATTATGGGTGTTTTTTTTTTTTTTTTCTTTTTCGAGACAGGAGTCTCACTCTGTTGCCCAAGCTGGAGTGCAATGGTGTAATCTCTGCTCACTGCAACCTCTGCCTCTTGGGTTCTCGCCATTCTCCTGCCTCAGCCTCCTGAATAGCTGGGACTACAGGCACACGCCACCACACCCAGCTAATTTTTTGTATTTTTAGTAGAGATGGGGTTTCGCCATGTTGGCCAGGCTGGTCTTGAACTCCTGGCCTCAAGTGATCCACCTGCCTCGGCCTCCCAAAGTGCTGGGATTACAGCCATGAGCCACCATGCCCAGCAGCTTTTATTTTATGTGTTTCTATGTTGTGTAGATTTTCTACAGTATATGCATTATAGGAGAAGTGGTGTACTACAGTGATTAAAAAAGCAGACTATCTGGGTTTGAATCCTGGCTTCCTAACTTGCATATCTTCATGACCTCGGGCAAGTCCTTTATCCTGTCATCCCTCAGTTTCCTCATCCATACAAATGGGGATAATTAATGATGCATATTGGTAGAGTTATAAAGAATTGAATGAGTTTGTAATTTTTTTTTGTTTTTGAGATGGAGTCTTCCTCTGTCCCCATGCTGGAGTACAGTGGTGTGATCTTGGCTCACTGCAACCTCCACCTCCCGGGTTCAAGCGATTCTCCTACCTCAGCCTCCCAAGTTGCTGGGATTACAGGCGCACACCACCACGCCTGCGTAATTTTTGTATTTTTAGTAGGGATACTAGGCCAACCCATGTTGGCCAGGGTGGTCTTGAACTCCTGACCTCAGGTGATCTGCCAGCCTTGGCCTCCCAAAGTGCTGGGATTATAGGCGTGAACCACCTCGCCTGGTAAGTTCATGCTTATTAACATTCTATTTGCTATGAACGGTGGCTGGCACATTGTAGGCACTATGGAAGTACATTACATAAATGCAAAATTACTTTTATAGTCAGAAATGCAGACCAGCCTGGGTAACACAGTGATACCCCATCTCTACAACAAATGAAAAATTAGCCTGGCATGGTGACCTGCGACTGTGGTCCCAGCTACTCAGGAGGCTGAGGTGGGAGGATCGCTTGAGCCCAGGAGGTTGAGGCTGCAGTGAACTGTGATCGTGCCACTGCACTACAGCCTGGGCAATGGGAATGAGATCCTGTCTCAGAAAAAGCACAAGATTTTGTTAATTTAATAATTACCCAAGTAATATATGAATAGAGTCTTTTACAAGGAATAATATAAAAGCGGAAACTTTTTTTTTTTTTTTTTTTTGAGATAGAGTCTTGCTCTGTCGCCCAGGCTGGCATGCAGTGGCACTATCTTGGCTCACTGCAATCCCTGCCTCACGGATTCGAGGAATTCTCTGCCTCAGCCTCCCTACTAGCTGGGATTACAGGTGCCCGCCACCACACCTGGCTAAGTTTTTTGTATTTTTAGTATAGACGAGGTTTCACCGTCTTGGCCAGGCTGGTCTTGAACTCCTGACCTTGTGATCCACCTGCCTTGGCCTCCCAAAGTGCTGTGATTACAGGCGTGAGTCACTGCGCCCAGCCGGAAACCTTTTTCAAATAATCCTTGGAGGCAGATTTGTTTACAACCTGTTTGGATTTAGCCTGAGTGCTAAAGCAGGACCGGAAGAGTGAGTGGGTGGCATTCAGGGACAGTCCCTGCCCTGGGCCCCACAGTGGGGGAAAAGGGAGGGGCATGGTCCACTGCTGTGGGTTATTCATGAGCACTGGCTGAACTTGCTGTCCCCAAAGAGCCCCTCTGTGATTTTTTTTGTTTTGTTTTTTAAGCAGGGTCTCCCTCTGTCACCCAGGCTGGAGTGCAGTGGCATGATTACAGCTCACTGCGCAGCCTCAACCTCCTAGGCTCAAGCAATCCTCCCACCTCAACCTCCCAAGTAGTGGGACCACAGATGTGTGCCACCACACCCACCTAATTGCCCAGGCTGGCCTGGATCTCCTAGGCTCAAGTGATCCTCTTGCTTCAGGTTCCCAAAATGCTGAGATTAGAGTCATGCGTCACCGTTGCCTGCCCCCCCGTGATGTTTTCCCCCATGAAGCACAGGCTGAAACCTGGGTCACTAATTTCTCCAGGAACAGGCTAGGCAGAGACCAGACACCCTGACATTCGGTTTGCTAACCTGCCTCCTTGAAACGTGGGCCTGCTTGCCATCTGGCTCGTAGGAGTACTGAAAAAGAGTTTCAGGATCCTCAGGACTACCACTGTGGACCTATGGGGGCCCAGGACTCCCCCAAATAAGGAACAGCTGTTTGAGAGCAAGTGTCATCCCCCGGACATTTGGATGTGTGCCTGAGGGTGTCACGCACCATCCTGCCACCAAGTGTCTTTCAGAGCTGGGAGGACTTGGCGAGGAAGCCCCCGTCCCTGCCAGCCCCGTGATGTGGGAAGACTCTGAGATGTATGTGGCCGCTGCTATCCACTTGGGTCATGCATTCACCTTTTCAGCATTTCCTGACCTGAGCCCTTCTCTGCAGAAGCCTGTGGCCACTGGTGCCAGGAGGAAGACTGTGGGATGGGGAGGCAAGACGTGGGTTTTGGGTGAAAGGTCTTTCAATAAAGGGCAAAGAATTCAAGCTCATTCCTTACTTCACAGGGGCAGCAGCCTGTGGGGAATGAGTCATTGGGATCAGAGCTGAGCAAAGGCCACTACGAGGCTGCAGCCAGGGCTTCCTCAGAGGAGCCTCCCCCCGCCACTCCCGCCAACCT
Organism: Theropithecus gelada; assembly: GCF_003255815.1. Taxonomy (NCBI): domain Eukaryota; kingdom Metazoa; phylum Chordata; class Mammalia; order Primates; family Cercopithecidae; genus Theropithecus; species Theropithecus gelada. The sequence goes on along the minus strand of NC_037684.1, from coordinate 48,372,342 downwards.
TCAGAGCACACTCTGCTCCCCCTGTGCCCTCCTGGCTCCAAAATGACCACCTCGAAGGAAAAACCCAGGTCACTAATTTTTCCCGGAACACACCAGGTGGAGACGGAATTCAGGAACACCCCTGGGGCACCATGTGGGCTGGTTCTGGAATGCGTTGCCCTTGGGATTTTTTTCTTCCATGATTTGTATCAGTTCCTCTTCAGAGCCAATCATTAACCTCGCTGAGAGCCCTCGCTTGAAAAGCCACAGGAACAAGTGACTGGTTGAGGCTGGAAATGTGGAGGTGGCTCCATGGTGTGCCCAAATCTTCGGCTTCCCCAGACGGAGGAGCTGAGTTCTCAGTCATGGCCTGGCCAGGGTCCCCTGGCAGTGTTTCGGCCTGGGTTCAGCCTCTGGTTGGATGGCAGAGGCCTGGATATGTACGTAGTCCCTCTGCCGTGAGCAGTGCTACCTTCTGAGAGCTGAGTGGGTTGGTGATGGCTGGGGATGGGGGAGCAGCTTTTAGCAGCATTCAGCAGGGTGGAGGGAGTTTAAGGTTTACCCACCCACGACAGCGTGACACCCCCTTTAGGCTGTAAAACACCAGCTGAGTGAGCAGCTCTGCTCTGGGCAGCAGGGGCAGCAGCCCCACCCCTGCCTGGGCTTGGGTCCCCAGCCCATCATTTTTGGATCTGAGGTAAGCCTGGGCTCCTCCAGTTTAACCTCTCAGGCGACAATGAAGCCACTCAGACAGCCCACCCGTACCCCAATCCATCTGGCGCCATCTCTCAGTCTGACCACCTGGCTCAAACGTTGCCCACTCTCAAACGTCAAAGCCTTTGGGACCAGCCTCAGCGCCACCGGCGAAGACCAGCCTGGAGAACCAAAGCCAGGGGACTCTGCTGGGATGGGGTTTGGGAGTGGGCTGTGCACCGCAGTCAGGAATCCCCCACCCACAAGGCCACAGGGACTGTCCCCCGTCCCTGGGGTAACTCTAGCCGGATTAGAGCCCTCCTGTGGCTGTGTCGAGAAAGGGTCGCCCGCGTTTTGGGAGGTGGGATCCTGCAGGGCCGGGGACCCTCCTGGCGCGCTAGCCAGCGCTTAGATAAGTTCAGGTTTATTTATGGGGGGCTGCCACGGGAGGCTTGGGCTCCGGGCGCCGCTTGAGCGTGGCCGAGGCGCCGCTGCTGACCATGACCGCGGGGTAGAGCGGCTCGAGGAAGGCAGTCAGGAAATGATAGAAGAGGCTGGCGCCACCCGCCAGGCCGTAGGACAAGCAGCCGGCGCCGCAGTCGAGCGCCACGCCCAGCGTGCGGTGGTAAGCGCCGTGCAGCACGGTCTGCGCGTTGTCGTGCCACACCAATAACTTGAGCGAGTCCCACTCCAGGCACCACGAGTAGGGGTTGCGGCTCAGCAGGTAGACCACGCTGCGGCGCGGGCGGCCGCCGAGCGGGGAGCTGCGGCGGTAGGTGACTCCCAGGCACACCCACGAATTGGACACCTCCACCTCTCAGTAGTGGTGGCCCTCGGACAGGCCGCGGGAGCACAGCACCTGCGGCCACTGCTTGAAGCCTAGGAAGGGGCCGCCCCCTGTCAGGGGCTCCAGGAGGATCCCCAGGTTCAGCATGGAGCGGTTCTCCTAGAGCAGGAACATCGCCGGCTGTAGTGGGGTCAAAGTTCAGGTTGCAGTAACCTGTAGGGTGGCGATGGGGAAGCCGGATCAGCAGCCTTCATTCAGGGCAGGACGCTGGGTTGCAAGGCATTTGCATACAAGTCAGGGGATGCTTCCATCCACGCTCCTGTCCACACACTCAGCCCTATGCTCAGACACAGCCTGGAGGGTGAGTGGGTGCTGCCCAAGGTCGCCCTCCTCCCCCGCCATCAGACCCTAACATCATCTCCCTTTGTATTTGTTCAGGCACACAAGACTGAGTGGGGGCCCGGTGAGGTGGCTCATGCCTGTAATCCCAGCACTTTGAGAGGCCAAGGCGGATGGATCACTTGAGATCAGGAGTTCAAGACCAGCCTGACCAACATGGTGAAACTCCATCTCTAATAAAAATACAAAAAAAATGGCAAGACATGGTGGCGGGCACCTGTAGTCCCAGCTACTCGGGAGGCTGAGGCAGGAGTATCACTTGAACCCAGGAGGTGGGGGTTGCAGTGAGCCGAAATGATGCCATTGCACTACTCCAGCCTGGGAGACAGATCAAGACTCTGTCTCAAAAAAAAAAAAAAAAAAAAAGCCAGGCACGGTGGCTCACGCCTGTAATCCCGTAATCCCAGCACTTTGAGAGCTGGTTGAAGAAGCTGAGGCCCACGTCCAGCAGCCGGGTCCAGAGCTCAACCAGGTCTCTGGCAGCTAGGGGAAGCTCTGCGTTTCCTCACAGTTGATGCCCATCAGGGGTTCCATGCAGGCTGAGAACTGCTTCAGTCGGAGGATCTCCTGGATGCAGGGAGGGGCCAGAGGTACCACCTGTTAGCCAGGAACCACACAGATGCCAGGGGCCCAGAGGCCTCCAGAGTCATCGGCCTGTGGAGCAGAAGCTCCCCCTTTCCAAACCTGGGCATCTCCTTTTCCTCCTCCTAGCTGTTTGGACATCAGAGGTCAGGGCTTTGCCAAGGACTTGGCCACTGTGGCCTAGTGTGCATTAGGCAAAGGGGATTTTCAGAAAATGATGGGAGTATTTTAGTTGCGCCTTGAACTGCTTAATAAAAACCATTGCCAAATGCTTCCCATTGTGCACAGGGGACAAGGTGAGCGGTTGCCCTAGACATTTGCCCAGGGTGTGATGGCAGCTTAAAGGAAGCTGGAGTTCCCAAGCACAGGGAACTCCAGTCCAGACCCCGTCCCGAAAAGGCTGCTGCTTGGCCCCACCCGCTACTTACAGCAGCATCAGTCCAGGCTTCAGGGCCAGGCCAGGATTTGGGAAGCCAAAGGGATTTCACGATTCTTGTTTTTTGAGACAGGGTCTTAGTTTGTTGCCCAGACTGGAGTCCAATGGTGCAGTCTTGGGTCACTGCAACCTCCACCTCCTGGGCCGGAAAAGGGATTTCATTCCAGGCTATATAGATTGTTCTGGCCTCACTCTCAGCCACGATCCAGGGAAGTCTGGAGAAACTTAGACTGTGTTAGATGCCTGGAATCCCATGTGTTCCAGGGAAACCACGGCAGGAAAGTTAGGGTAAGGCTGAGCTCTGAAGTGGAGAAAGCCAAGGGTGTTGGTGCAAGCTCGAGACAGAAGACCTGGAATGGGGAGGCTCCCTGAGGCAGGGGAATGGACACAGTGATGCACCCTAAAGGCTGATCTAGTGTGTGTGTTTTTTTTTGAGACACAGTTGCGCTCTTGTTGCCCAGGCTGGAGTGCAATGGTATGATCTTGGCTCACTGCAACCTCAGTCTCCAGGGTTCAAGCGATTTTCTTGCTTCAGCCTCCTAAGTAGGCGCCTGCCACCACGCCTGGCTAAATTTTGTATTTTTAGTAGAGATGGGATTTCACCATGTTGGTCAGGCTGATCTCAAACTCCTGACCTCCGGTGATCCTCCCGCCTCGGCTTCTCAAAGTGTTAGGATTACAGGCATGAGCCACCACACCTGACCGAGATCTGACGTGTTTGTGGGTGGAGGGAGAGTGGAAGTTGTGATGGGGCCTGAGCCAGAGGCAGAGGGGTGGGACCTTGCCTGCAGAAGTTGCCGGTCGCTTTGGTTGATGAGCAGGGTGTCTCCCTCCAGCTTCAGGAACCGGTTGTGGCTCTGCTGAATAGAGCTGCTCAGTATCCCCAGGGCGGCCGCTTCCTCTTTCTCCACGAAACCCAAGATCTGCATCTGCAGCTGTTCGACCTCCTGGATGATCTCTGAGAAGCGGGTGTTCACCTCACCTCGCATTGGCTGGATCAGTTTCTGGATGTTGTGGGGTGTGTAGAGAGGCGTCTGTGAGCTCCACTCCAGCAACCCAACTGTCACAGCCTGGAGCCCACGTAGGCATCCTATCCCTGCCTGCCTGGTCCCACACCATCCACTCCAAGTCCTGAGAAGTCCCTGCAGCCCGATGCAGGGCGCTGGGGAGCCTGGGCCTGGGGTGGGGTGGGCCAGCCTTATCAAGAGAAAGGCCACCCGGCCCTGGTGCTTTTCACTGTCAGCGGCGATGATCAGCATCTGGTTCTCCACAGTGTCCTGGACCTTTTGAACCTCTACCTGGGGTAGAGTGTTGGGAGAGAGGAGAAGGGGCCCCTGATTCAGAGAAGTGGCCTTGGAGAAGCCCTTCTGCAAACAGGCCCATGTCCGAGCCCAGCAGAGACATCCCCCATGCATTCATCTGCTCAGCTTAATGAGAATGAGAGCCCAGTGCTGGATGGCCCACGGTCTAGCCCTCCGCTTGGAAGGCTGCTCCCACTTGCTGAGAGCCTGTCTCTGTTAGAAGGAATCACGTTATTTGCTCTTGACAGTGATGATCATAGGGTTTCAGGCCACAGGAAGGGGTCTTGGAGAGCTCTGGGAGGCAGTAGGGCCAGGAGGGGTGTAGCAGGTATACAGCCATGTGGGTGCCCTGGGGCAGTGCTGCCAGGCCCCAGTCCCACATAAGCCTATAGTCACTACCTATCCTAGCAACGGGCATTTTCATTGTTATATTACACAACAGTGCGATTCCAAGTGCTGTCCACTAACCACTGCTGGCCCTTAGCAACATAAGCTCATGCCAGGTTGTAAATCAATATAGTCCTTCTTTCACTGACAAAGTCTTCTTTTTTTTTTTTCAGGCAGGTTCTCGCTTTGTCCCCCGGGCTGGAGCACAGTGGTGCAATCTCAGCTCACTGCAACCTCTGTCTGCTTCCCCGGCTCAAGCCATCTTCCCACCTTAAGCCATCTTCCCACTTCAGCCTCCTGAGTAGCTGGGACTACAGGTGTGCACCACCACGCCAGGCTAATTTATCTACTTTTTGTAGAGATGGGGTCTTGCCATGTTGCTCAGGCTGGTCTCAAACTCCAGAGCTCAAGTGATCATCCTGCCTCAGCCTCCCAAAGTACTGGGATTACAGGCGTGAGCCACCACACCCAGCTGTTTTACAAAATTTTTTTTTTTTTTTTGAGACGGAGTCTCGCTCTGTCGCCCAGGCTGGAGTGCAGTGGCCGGATCTCAGCTCACTGCAAGCTCCGCCTCCCGGGTTCCCGCCATTCTCCTGCCTCAGCCTCCCGAGTAGCTGGGACTACAGGCGCCCACAACCACGCCCGGCTAATTTTTTGTATTTTTAGTAGAGACGAGGTTTCACCGTGGTCTCGATCTCCTGACCTTGTGATCCGCCCGCCTCGGCCTCCCAAAGTGCTGGGATTACAGGCGTGAGCCACCGCGCCCGGCCCAAAATATTTTTTTTTTTTTAGACAGAGTCTCTCTCTGTCGCCCAGACTGGAGTGCAGTGGCACCATCTCGGCTCACTGCAAGCTCCGCCTCCCGGTTCATGCCATTCTCCTGCCTCAGCCTCCCGAGTAGCTGGGACTACAGGCGCCCGCCACCATGCCCGGCTAATTTTTTATATTTTTAGTAGAGACGGGGTTTCACCATGTTAGCCAGGATAGTCTCGATCTCCTGACCTCGTGATCCTCCCGTCTCGGCCTCCCAAAGTGCTGGGATTACAGGTGTGAGCCACAGTGCCCGGCTACAAAATCTTGCAATGAAAAAAGTGTTAGCCAGGCGAGGTGGCTCACGCCTGTAATCCCAACACTTGAGAGGTCAAGTGAGGGCAGATCACCTGAGGTCAGGAGATATAGACCATCCTGGCTAACATGGTGAAACCCCATCTCTACTAAGTACAAAAGTTAGCTGGGTGTGGTGGCATGTGCCTGTAATTCCAGGTACTCGGGAGTCTGAGGCAGGAGAATCTCTTGAACCTGGGAGGTGGAGATTGCAGTGAGCCGAGATTGCACCACTGCACTCCAGCCTGGCAACAGAGCGAGACTCCGTCTCAAAAAAAAGTGTCAGGCCGGGCGCGGTGGCTCACGCCTGTAATCCCAGCACTTTGGGAGGCCGAGGGGGGTGGATCACGAGGTCGGGAGATCGAGACCATCCTGGCTCACACGGTGAAACCCCGTCTCTACTAAAAATTAAAAAAATTAGCCAGGCGTGGTTGCAGGCGCCTGTAGTCCCAGCTACTCAGGAGGCTGAGGCAGGAGAATAGGAAAATGGCGTGAACCCGGGAGGTAGAACTTGCAGTGAGCAGAGGTTGTGCCACTACACTCCAGACTGGGCGACAGAGTGAGACTCTGTCTCAAAAAAAAATTTAAAAAAAAAGGTGTCGGCTAGGCGCAGTGGCTCACACCTATAATCCCAGTACTTTGGGAGGCTAAGGCAGGCAGATCACAAGGTTAGGAGTTTGAGACCAGCCTGGCCAACATGATGAAACCCCGTCTCTACTAAAAATACAAAAATTAGCCAGGCATGGTGATGCCTGCCTGTAATCCCAGCTACTCAGGAGGCTGAGGCAGGAGAATAGCTTGAACCTGGGAGGCAGAGGTTGCAGTGAACCAAGATCGCCTCATTGCACACCAGCCTAGTCAACAGAGCAAGACTCTGTCTCAAAAAAAAAAAAAAAAAAAAATATATATATATATATATATATGTATGCAAATATAGGCCGGGCGTGGTGGTGCATGCTTGTAATCCCAGCTACTTGGGAGGCTGAGGCAGGAGGATTGCTTGAACCTGAGAAGTGGAGGTTGCAGTGAGCTGAGATTGAGTTACTGCCCTCCAGCCTAGGCAACAGGGCGAGACTCTGTCTCAAAATAAATAAATAAATATATATATAATAGAATATAGTAAACACAATTTGATTTCTCTTTTTTTCTGAGACGGAGTCTCGCTCTGTCACCCAGGCTGGAGTATAGTGGCACAATCTCGGCTCACTGCAAGCTCCACCTCCCAGGTTCACACCATTCTCCTGCCTCAGCCTCCTGGGTAACTGGGACTACAGGTGCCCGCCACCACGCCTGGATGATTTTTTGTATTTTTAGTAGAGACGGGGTTTCACCATGTTAGCCAGGATGATCTCGATCTCCTGACCTCATGATCCGCCCGTCTCGGCCTCCCAAAGTGCTGGGATTACAGGTGTGAGCCACCGCGCCTGGCCGTGATTTCTTTTTTTTTGAGACAGAGTCTCACTCTGTTGCCCAGGCTGGAGTGCGGTGGTGCAATCTTGGCTCACTTCAACCTCTGCCTCCCAGATCAAGCGATTCTTGATTCTCATGCCTCAGCCACTTGAGTAGCTGTGATTACAAGCATGCACCACCATGTCTGGCTAATATATATATATTTTTTGGTGTATTTTAGTAGAGACAGGATTTCTCCATGTTGGCCAGACTCGTCTTGAACTCCTGGCCTCAAATGATCTGCCTGCCTCGGCCTCCCAATGTTCTGGGATTACAGGCATGAATCACTGCTCCCAGCCTTAAACACAATTTGAAAATGGAGGCGGCCTGGCGTGGATGCTTACGCCTGTAATCCCAGCACTTTGGGAGGCTGAGGCGGGTGGATCACCTGAGATCAGGAGTTCAAGATTAGCCTGGCCAACATGGTGAAATCCGGTCTCTACAAAAAATACAAAAATTAGCTGGGCGAAGTGGCAGATGCCTGTAATCCCAGCTACTTGGGAGGCTGAGGCAGAAGAATCGCTTGAACTCAGGAGGCAGAGGTTGCAATGATCGTGCCATTATACTCCAGACTGGGTGACAAGAGAGAAATTCCGTCTCAAAAAAAAAAAAAAAAAAAAAGAAAGAAAGGAAAATGGAGGAAAGTGGGGAGGATTCACACAACCTGAAGTGAAGCGCTTGTATTTTGATATGTTGATATAGGTTTCATACATACAATTCCCCATCCTTATTTAACTCACTAGTACCTTTTGATGTCACAACATGACGCCGGTGACCATGACTTTAATAGCTGCTTGATTTTCTTCCAAGGAAATGTGAAAAAAATAATGTCTTCATTTAGAAATATGACTGATGGGGGCTTGGCAGGGATTACTAGGCTCCGAAAGACGCTGTGTCATCTTCCAGCCCAACTGTCCACATTTAGAAGTGACAACATTCATGAACTAAGTCAACATCCACCAAAAATAACGTAAGATAAAGCTCACCGTTTTGGAACATGGAAATGACACACACAGACCTCACCCACCAATCTCTAAGCTGGGACAACAAACGCTTGCAATGAAACTTCTCCAAAATGTCAAATTAGCATATTCTTTCCCTCAATATAAAGTTTCAATAAACTTGACTCAATCTGCTTTTATTTTAAAAACCTAACAAAAGATGTATTTAAATCCTTGAAAAAATTAACTTTAGGCGGGGTGCGGTAGATCAGGCCTGTAATCCCAGCAGGTTGGGAGGCCGAGGCGGGTGGATCACCTGAGGTCAGGAGTTCGAGACCAGCCTGACCAACATGGTGAAACCCCCCCCCCCCGTCTCTACTAAAAATACAAAATTAGGCAGCCGTGGTGGCACATGCCTGTATCCCAGGTACTCGGGAGGCTGAGGCAGGAGAATCACTTGAACCCGGGATGTGGAGGTTGCAGTGAGCCGAGATCGTGCCATTGCACTCCAGCCTGGGCAACAAGTGTGAAACTCTGTCTCAAAAAAAAAAAAGAAAAATTAACTTTATACTGTGTACACAAATAAATTTCTCTTATACAGCTAAATATGGTTACACACTTTGTTTAAAAAATGTTTTTTCCGGCCGGGCGCGGTGGCTCAAGCCTGTAATCCCAGCACTTTGGGAGGCCGAGGTGGGTGGATCACGAGGTCAGGAGATCGAGACTATCCTGGCTAACATGGTGAAACCCCGTCTCTACTAAAAATACAAAAAACTAGCCGGGCGTGGTGGCGGGCGCCTGTAGTCCCAGCTGCTCGGGAGGCTGAGGCAGGAGAATGGCGGGAACCCGGGAGACGGAGCTTGCAGTGAGCTGAGATCCGGCCACTGTACTCCAGCCTGGGCGGCAGAGCAAGACTCCGTCTCAAAAAAAAAAAAAAAAAAAGTAAAGACATTCATATTTGTGGATGGAATTCATGTTTGGCATTTGCTTTAAATACTCCAGTGGGCCGGGCGCGGTGGCTCAAGCCTGTAATCCCAGCACTTTGGGAGGCCGAGACGGGCGGATCACGAGGTCAGGAGATCGAGACCATCCTGGCTAACACAGTGAAACCCCGTCTCTACTAAAAATACAAAAAAAAATTAGCCGGGCGTAGTGGCGGCGCCTGTAGTCCCAGCTACTCGGGAGGCTGAGGCAGGAGAATGGCGTAAACCCGGGAGGCGGAGCTTGCAGTGAGCCGAGATCACGCCACTGCACTCCAGCCTGGGAGACACAGCGAGACTCCGTCTCAAAAAAAAAAAAAAAAAAAATGTTTTTTCCACTAATGACACTTCACATGTATTTCTACATAAACTATCTTTTCATTCTTCTGGGAATGTGTCTTAAGAGCTGACAGATGGACAGTTGAAAATGCCCTCACACAGCTGGGCATAGTGGCTCAGGACTGTAATCCCAGTACTTTGGGAAGCCAAGGCAGGTGGATCACCTGGGGTCAGGAGTTCGAGACCAGCCTGGCCAACATGGCGAAAACTCATCTCTACTAAAAATACAAAAATTAGCTGGGTGTGGTGGCAGGTGTCTGTAATCCCAGCTACCTCGGGAGGCTGAGGCAGGGGAATTGCTTGAACCTGGGAGGTGGCAGTTGCAATGAGCTAAAATGGCGCCACTGCACTCCAGCCTAGGCAACGGAGCAAGACTTCATCAAAAAAAAAGAAGGAAAGAAAGAAAGAAAGACAGAGAGAGAGAAAGAAAGAAAGAGAAAGAAAGAAAAGAAGGAAAAAAGAAAGAAAAAGAAAGAAGAAAGAGAGAGAGAAAGAGAAGAAGAGAAAGAAAAGAAAGAAAGAAAAAGCAAGCAAGCAAGCAAGCAAGCTGGGTGCGGTGGCTCACATCTGTAATCCCAGCACTTTGGGAGGCCGAGGCAGCTGGCTCACGAGGTCAGGAGATCAAGACCATCCTGGTTAACACAGTGAAACCCTGTTTCTACTAAAAATACAAAAAATTAGCCAGGCGTGGGGGTGGGTGCCTGTAGTCCCAGCTACTCGGGAGGCTGAGGCAGGAGAATGACGTGAACCCGGGAGGCAGAGCTTGCAGTGAGCTGAGATAGTGCCACTGCACTCCAGCCTGGGTGACAGAGCAAGACTCCGTCTCAAAAAAAGAAAAGAAAAGAAAGAGAAAGACAGAGAGAAAGAAAGAAAGAAACCCTCACACAACGTACCACTTTCTTCCTCAGTAGTGTTTATAAGATTTTTTTTTTTAAGACGGTCTTGCTTTCTCGCGCAGGTTGCAGTACAGTGGCACAATCATAGCTCACTGCAGCCTCAACCTCCTTACTAGCTAGGATTCCGGATGCACGCCACCATATCTGGCTAATTAAAAAAAAAAAATGATGGCAATGAGATCTCATTATGTTGCCCAGGCTGGTCTCAAATTCCTGGGCTCAAGCAATCCTCCTGCCTCGGCCTCGCAAAGTGCCGAGATTCCAGGCATGAGCCACTGTGTCTGGCCTGCTTCTTTTGTTATAGTTTCTATTATAGTTATTGGTTAAATTCCCAGTCTTGTGTTTTCTTTTCTTTTTTAAATTTAATTTTATTATTATTTTTTTTGAGACAGAGTCTCGCTCTGTCACCCAGGCTGGAGTGCAATGGCGCAATCTCCGCTCAATGCAAGCTCCACTCCCGGGTTCACGCCATTCTCCTGCCTCAGCCTCCCGAGTAGCTGGGACTACAGGCACCCGCCACCATGCCCGGCTAATTTTTTTGTATTTTTAGTAGAGACGGGGTTTCATCGTGTTAACCAGGATGGTCTTAATCTCCTGACTTTGTGATCCGCCCGCCTTGGCCTCCCAAAGTGCTGGGATTACAGGCGTGAGTCACCACGCCCGGCCGTGTTTTCTTTTCTTGAATGCATTATGTTTATTTATTTATTTATTTATTTAATTTTTTTTTTTTTGAGACAGAGTCTCGCTCTGTCGCCCAGGCTGGAGTGCAGTGGCCGGATCTCAGCTCACTGCAAGCTCCGCCTCCAGGGTTTACGCCATTCTCCTGCCTCAGCCTCCCGAGTAGCTGGGACTACAGGCGTCCGCCACCTCGCCCGGCTAGTTTTTGTATTTTTTAGTAGAGACGGGGTTTCACCGTGTTAGCCAGGATGGTCTCGATCTCCTGACCTCGTGATCCGCCCGTCTCAGCCTCCCAAAGTGCTGGGATTACAGGCTTGAGCCACCGCGCCCGGCCTATTTATTTATTTAGAGATGGCGTCTTGCTCTGTCACCCAGGCTGGAGTACAGTGGCACGATCTTGGCTCACCACTTCCTCCGCCTCCCAGATTCAAGTGGTTCTCCTGCCTCAGCCTCCTGAGTAGCTGGGGTTACAGGTGCCTGCCACCAACGCGTGGCTAATTTTTGTATTTTTAGTAGAGTTGGGGTTTCACCATGTTGGCCAGGCTGGTCTCAAACTCCTGAGCTCAAGTGATCCATCTGCCTTGGCCTCCCAAAGTGTGGGATTACAGCTGTGAGCCACCGTGCTGGATCCATATTTATTTTTCAATTTATATTTACTAACTCCGTTATCTGTATCCTCTTTTTCTCAATTTTATTTTTGTAGAGACGAGATCTCACTTTGTTACCTGGACTGGTCTTGAACTCCTGGGCTCAAGTGATCATCGTGCCTTGGCTTATATCTTCTTTTTTTGTTTCTTTTTCTTTTTCTTTTTTCTTTTTTTTGAGATGGAGTCTTGCTCTGTCGTCCAGGCTGGAGTGCAGTGGTGCGATCTCGGCTCACTGCAAGCTCCGCCTCCCAGGTTCATGCCATTTGCCTGCCTCAGCCTCTCGAGTAGCTGGGACTACAGGCACCTGCCATCTCGCCCAGCTAATTTTTTGTATTTTTAGTAGAGGTGGGGTTTCACCATGTTAACCAGGGTGGTCTCAACCTCCTGACCTTGTGATCCTTAACACGGATGGTCTCGATCTCCCGACCATGCGATCTGCCCACCTCGGCCTCCCAAAGTGCAGGAATTACAGGCGTGAGGCACCACACCCGGCCTTGGCTTATATCTTCTATGGCTATTTTCCATTTTTTCCTCCGGTTTTTAGTCAGATCGTCTTTTGTTCTCATATGTCTGTAGTGTTTCCTCATATACCTATAATTTTATTACAAAAATTGTAAACATGGCCTGGCGCGGTGGCTCACGCCTATAATCCCAGCACTTTGGGAGGCCGATGTGAGTGGATCACGAGGTCAAGAGCTTGAGACCATCCTGGCCAACATGGTGAAACCCTGTCTGTACTAAAAATACAAAAATTAGCTGGGTATGGTGGCACACACCTGTAGCCCCAGCTACTCGGGAGGCCGAGGCTGGAGAATCCCTTGAACCTGGGAGGCAGAGGTTGCAGTGAGCCGAGATTTTGCCACTGCACTCCAGCCTGGGTGACAGAGTGAGATTTTGTCTCAGCAAAAAAAAAAAAAAAGAAAAAAAGAAAAAAAAATTGTAAACATATTTAAAAGGAGAAAGACAAGTAAAAAAATACTCATGTAACCTTCATTCATTTTCATCAGTTATTAACATGAAACCAATCTCTTGTTTCACTATTATCTGCTCTCATTTCTCCTTCCTTCACTGGAGTATTTATTTATTTATTTATTTATTTATTTATTTTTTTTTTTTTTTTTTGAGGCGGAGTCTCGCTCTGTTGCCCCCAGGCTGGAGTGCAGTGGCGCGATCTCGGCTCACTGCAAGCTCCGCCTCCCGGGTTTACGCCATTCTCCTGCCTCAGCCTCCTGAGTAGCTGGGACTACAGGCGCCGCCACTACGCCCGGCTAATTTTTTTTTGTATTTTTAGTAGAGACGGGGTTTCACTGTGTTAGCCAGGATGGTCTCGATCTCCTGACCTCGTGATCCGCCCGTCTCGGCCTCCCAAAGTGCTGGGATTACAGGCTTGAACCACCGCGCCCGGCCCACTGGAGTATTTAAAGCAAATGCCAAACATGAATTCCATCCACAAATATGAATGTCTTTACTTTTAAGAGATAAGAATTCTCTCTTTTGAAAACCAAACCACAATATCATTCTCTCTCTCTCTCACGTACATATTCCTTTATATCAGTCAATGTTTAAATGTCTGTAACTGTCATATAAATGCATTTTTGCTGTTAGTTACAATCAGGATCCCCACAGGTCCTCACATTGCATTTGGTTTCTTTTTCTTTTTCTTTTTTTTGAGATGGAGTCTCGCTCTGTCGCCCAGGCTGGAGTGCAGTGGCCGGATCTCAGCTCACTGCAAGCTCCGCCTCCCGGGTTCACACCATTCTCCTGCCTCAGCCTCCCGAGTAGCTGGGACTACAGGCGCCCACCACCTTGCCCGGCTAGTTTTATGTATTTTTTAGTAGAGATGGGATTTCACCGTGTTAGCCAGGATGGTCTCGATCTCCTGACCTCGTGATCCGCCAGTCTCGGCCTCCCAAAGTGCTGGGATTACAGGCTTGAGCCACCGAGCCCGGCTCTTTTTCTTTTTTTTGAGACAGAGTCTCGCTCTGTTGCCCAGGCTGGAGTGCAGTGGTGTGATCTCAGCTTACTGCAAGCTCCGCCTCCCAGGTTTTACACCATTCTCCTGCCTCAGCCTCCTGAGTAGCTGGGACTACAGGCATGCACCACCTACGCCCGGCTAGTTTTTTTGTATTTTTAGTAGAGACAGGGTTTCACCGTTTTAGCCAGGATGGCCTCGATTTCATGACCTTGTGATCCGCCCGCCTCGGCCTCCCAAAGTGCTGGGTTTTGCATTTGGTTTCTAAATGTTCCTTAAATTTATAACAGCTCCCTTCATGGGAACATGACAAAACACCGTCTCTACAAAAAATACAAAAAAAAATTAGCCAGGCATGGTGTCACCTGCCTCTAGTTCCAGCTACTTGGGAGGCTGGGGTGGGAGGATTGCTTGAGCCTGCGAGGTTGAGGCTACAGTGAGCAGAGATCATGTTAGTGCACACTGCAGATTGGGCAACAGAGGAAGTCCCTGTCTCAAAAATAATGATAAAAATAATAGTGGGCCGGGCGTGGTGGCTCATGCCTCTAATCCCAGCACTTTGGGAGGCCGAGGCATGTGGATCAACTGAGATCAGGAGTTCAAGAACAGTCTGGCCAACATGGTGAAACCCCATCTCTACTAAGAATACAAAAATTAGCCGGGCATGGTGGCACGTGCCAGCAGTCTCAGCTACTGGGGCGGCTGAGGCAGGAGAATCACTGGAACCTGGAAGGCGGAGGTTTCAGTGAGCCAAGATCTCACCACTGCACTCTCCTGGGTGACAGAGTGAGACTCCATGTAAAAAAATAATAATAACAGCTCTTTCTCCCATGTTTTCCCCCTCGCCACTTTTTTGTTGAAGAAACAGAGTCGTTTGACCTCTGCAGTTTCCCCTTTCTGGGTGTGGCTGGTTGGATCTCCATGTACCATTTCCCCTGTTCCTCTATTCTCAGTGTTTCCTGTAAGCTGCTGGGATTCAGGTTTAGTTTTTGGCAAGCAACTTTCATGCTTGGTGTCATCTACTTCTGACTGCTTAAAATCAGAATGTCTGGCTGTCTCTGCCTGGTTTGTGTTGATTGTCTACTGAACATTGTGTTTGAGGAATTGGAGTGGTGATTTAAGGCTAAGAATGGTACTCTATTCCTTCAGAACGGATTTATGACTGTTACTGGCAGGAGGCTAGGGACACCAGCAATCCTAAATCACCTTAGTCCAGTCAGGGACTAAGATGACTCAAAACTGGACTCCAGTCCTTTCGGAGGTCTGGTCTCTTTTGGCTCATCCTGCCACCCAGCGTGTGCTCCCACAGGATCCCAACCCTAAGCACAGAGGCTTTGACGGGGCCCTTCCCTGGTACAAACTGATCTTCAATATTTGTTCCATATCCCTGTGAACCAGGAGCAGCTTTGACAGCTTCTCAGATGCCCCTACCAGAATTAGCAGATCCACCAAGGAGAAAAGCCTTGAAATGCTGGGTCACTTCTCCGGGTTTCCTCCTTCTTCTTCTTTCTTTTTTTCTTTTTTTTTTTTTTTGAGATGGAGTCTCGCTCGTTGCCCAGGCTGAAGTGCAGTGGCCCTATCATGGCTCACTGCAAGCTCTGTCTCCTGGGTTCACGCCATTCTCCTGCCTCAGCCTCCCAAGTAGCTGGGACTACAGGTGCCCGCCACCACGCCTGGCTAATTTTTTGTATTTTTAGCAGAAAATTTTCTGCTAAGAGGTTGCAGTTTCACCGTGTTAGCCAGGATGGTCTCAATCTCCTGACCTCGTGATCTGCCCGCCATGGCCTCCCAAAGTGCTGGGATTACAGGCGTGAGCCACCGCACTGGGCCCAGGTTTCCTTCTTCTACTGATCTTGGCCCTGTAATGCTGTGCTAGAATTCACCTGTATGCGTGTGCACACACACACACACACACACACACACACCCCCCATGTATATATGTATGTGTCTCTCTCTCTTTTTCCAGCTCTTTTCAGAGAGAATGTTGGTCAGAATTATGTGGTCCACAATCCTCAGAAATGGAGCATCATCTGGCTTTTTAAAAGCTTTTCCTTTTTTATATTTAGGGCATCTGCATATTTATTTATTTATTTATTTACTTACTTACTTACTTACTTAGAGATGGAGTCTCGCTTTGTTGCCCAGGCTGGAGTGCAGTGCATGATCTCAGCTCACTGCAACCTCCGCCTCCAGGATTCAAGCAATTGTCCTGCCTCAGCCTCCTCAGTAGCTACGACTACAGGCACGCACCACCACGCCCAGCTAATTTTTGTATTTTTAGTAGAGATGGGGTTTCACCATGTTGGTCAGGTTGGTCTTAAACTCCTGACCTTGTGATTCACCCGCCTCGGCCTCCCAAAGTGCTGAGATTACAGGCGTGAGCCACCGTACCCAGCCACAGAGTCTAACTTTTAAGTCTTTGCGTGGGGCTTGATCCAGCTGGGAGCTGCCACTCCATCCCCGCTGCCCTTGTCTGGGTTCTGCCCAATCTCTTCTGGCCTCCAGCATCCCCCATCCCATCCTGTCTTCTGCAGGCCTTCAAGACTCAGTTTCGGTTCTTCAGTGCACAGCATGGTCCTGGCACGGGGCAGCTGTGCAGCCACATGGCAGTAAGAAAGTGTATGTCTGGGCCAGGCATGGAGACTCACACCTTAATTCCAGCACTTTGGGAGGCCAAAGTGGGTGGATCACTTTAGCCCAGGGGCTTAAGACCAGCCTGGGCAACAGGGTGAAACTCTGTCTCCACTAAAAATACAAAAGTACCCGGGTGTGGTGGTTCATCCCTGTAATCCCAGCTACTTGGGAGGCTGAGGCGGGAGAATCTCTTGAACCCAAGAGGCAGAGGTTGCAGTGAGCTATCGCACCATTGCACTTCAGCCTGGGCAACAAGAGTGAAACTCCATCTCGAAAAATAAATTAAAATAAAACATTTTTTTAAAAAGCGTATTTTTGGCTATGCACATTGGCTCATGCCTATAATCCCAGCACATTGGGAGGGTCACTTGAACCCAGGAGTTTGAGACCAGCCTGGGTGAAACCCTGTTTCTATAAAAAATATGAAAAATTAGCCAGGCGTGGTGGTGCACACCTATGGTCCCAGCTACCTGGAATGCTAAGGTGGGAGGATCACCTGAGCCCAGAGAGGTCCAGGCTGCAGTGAGCTGTGATCACACCAGTGCATTGCAGTCTGGGTGACAGAGCGAGACCCTGTCTCAAAAACAAAGACAAAAACAAAAAACAAAAACAAAAAGGAAACTGGATGTTTGCTCTTGTCCTGTGATCTGTGATAGCGAAACCAGCACTGCAAGGCTTTCCAGCACTGGGCTGTCACATCCTTATCCATCTTCACGGTCTATCTAGTTCAAGAACTCTATGGCATAACCCAAAGCCATCTTTTAAAAATATGGACTTGGCCGGGCGCAGTGGCTCAAGCCTGTAATCCCAGCACTTTGGGAGGCCGAGACGGGCGAATCACGAGGTCAGGAGATCGAGACCATCCTGGCTAACACAGTGAAACCCAGTCTCTACTAAAAAAAAATACAAAAAACTAGCCAGGCGAGGTGGTGGGCGCCTGTAGTCCCAGCTACTTGGGAGGCTGAGGCAGGAGAATGGCGTAAACCCGGGAGGCGGAGCTTGCAGTGAGCTGAGATCTGGCCACTGCACTGCACTCCAGCCCGGGAGACAGAGCGAGACTCCGTCTCAACAAAATAAATAAATAAATTTTAAAAAATAAAAATAAAAATATGGGCTTGTGGCTGGACATGGTGGCTCACACTTGTAATCCCAGCACTTTGGGAGGCTGAGGTGGGCAGATCACTTGAGCCCAGGAATTTGAGACCAGCATGGCCAATATGGCAAAACCCTGTCTCTACCAAAAATACAAAAATTAGCCGGGCTTTGTGGTGCAGGCCTATAATCCCAGCTACTCAAGAAGTTGAGGCATGAGAATTGCTTGAATCTGGGAGGCGGAGGTTGCAGTGAGCCGAGATAGCACCACTGCACTCCAGCCTGGGCGACAGAGCAAGACCCTGTCTCAAAAAAGAAAAAAAAAGGGGGTGGGGTGAGGGCTTGTTAGCTGTACATCCCAACTGAGCAAAGCAGGGCATTTTTTTGTTTTGTTTTGTTTTTTGAGATGGAGTCTCACCCTGTCACCCAGGCTGGAGTACAGTGGTGCCATCTTGTCTCACTGCAATCTCTGCCTCCTGGATTCAAGTGATCCTCCTGCGTCAGCCTCCCCAGTAGCTGGGATTACAGGTGCCCGCCACCACACCCAGCTAGTTTTTTTTTTTTTTTGAGACGGAGTTTCGATCTTGTTGCCCAGGTTGGAGTGCAATGGCATGATCTCAGCTCACCGCAACCTCTGCCTTCTGGGTTCAAGCGATTCTCCTGCCTCAGCCTCCCAAAGTGCTGGGTTACAGTCGTGAGCCACCACACTCAGCCTAATTTTTGTATTTTTAGTAGAGACAGGGTTTCACTATATTGGCCAGGCTGGTCTTAAACTCTTGACCTCAGATGATCCACCAGCCTCGGCCTCCCAAAGTGCTGGGATTATAGGCGTTAGCCACCGTGCTGGCCAGCAGGGCATATTTTGAGAATGTTTTGCTCTTGATTTGCCAATTGCGTAGATAGTACAATGTGTGTAAAGTTATCAGAATGAAATGTGAGTAGAAGCAATGAAACAGTAGTCCAATCTTGGGCAAAAAACAACCCAATAATTTGTTATTTCTTTGAGACAGGATCTTGCTCTGTCACCCAGCCCAGGCTGGAGAGCAGTACCATCACATCAGTTCACTGCAGCCTTGACCTCCCAGGCTCAAGCAATCCTTTCACCTCAGCCTCTCAAGTACCTGGGTCTATAGGTGTGAGCTACCGCTCCTGGCCAAGAATATTTTTTTTTCTTATTTTTTTTTTGAGACAGGGTTCCTTGCTGTGTTGCCCAGGCTGGAGTATAGTGGCGCAATCATAGCTCCCTGCAGCCTTGAATGTGATCCACCTGCCCCGGCCTCCCAAAGTGCTGGGATTACACAAATGAGCTACTACACCTGGCCAATATTTTATTTTTATTTATTTATTTATTTTTGAGACAGAGTCTCACTCTGTTGCCCAGGTTGGAGTGAGTGCAGTGGCATGATCTTGGCTCACTACAACCTCTGCCTACTGGGTTCAAGTGATTCTCCTGCCTCTGCCTCCTCTGAGTAGCTGGAATTACAGGTACCCGCCGCCATGCCTGGCTCATTTTTGTATTTTAGTAGAGACGGGATTTCACCATATTGGCTGGACTGGTCTCAAACTCCTGACCTCAGGTGATCTGCCCACCTTGGCTTCCCAAAGTGCTGGAATTACAGGCGTGGGCCACCACGCCTGGCCCTGATCTTTTTTTTTTTTTTTTAAATTGGGCAGATCTCTGAATCAGAATAAGTTCAGAAAGATTCTGGGAAATCCATGATCTTAATGAAAGTATGTTTTAACTAAAAATTAAAATGAAAATAGAAAACTTAGAAGCAGTTTAATTTCCCTATATAGAAAACTGATCAAGGAATTGATCTGGCTTCACAGAGTAACAGTTTACTCCAGGGGGAAGCTTTACTGATGAAAATCTTTCTGTATGGTGTGATTCTTATTAAAAATTTAGCTCTGTGCTGCCACCTAGGCTTTATGGCTGAGGAGATCCAGTGATATTGGAATTATCTCCTGCCAGTACAGATGCTGTATCAGAGCCTCCTGCAAGCCCCAGCTGGATTGTGGCCATGCAGAACTCCAGGGTTTTGGGCAAATCCATGTCCTCTTTCGCAAATAACTACTTTACTGGGCCCTGGCAGAGACGGAACACCTAGTTCATGGGACATCAAGTGACCCTGTGGCCTGAGCTGCCCGTCACCAACTAGGTGTTGTGTATTTACACCAACCCAATTAGGAGTAATTAACAAAAATTTTTTTCTTTTGTAGAGACAGCTCTTGCTATGTTGCCCAAGATGGTCTTGAGCTCCTGGCCTCAAGTAATCCTCTCGCCTCAGCCTCCCAAAGTGCTGGGATTACAGGTGTGGGCCATGGTACCTGGCCAATTTTTTTTTTTTTTTTTTTTTTTTGAGGCGGAGTCTCGCGCTGTCGCCCAGGCTGGAGTGCAGTGGCCGGATCTCAGCTCACTGCAAGCTCCGCCTCCCGGGTTCCCGCCATTCTCCTGCCTCAGCCTCCCGAGCAGCTGGGACTACAGGCGCCCGCCACCTCGCCCGGCTAGCTTTTTGTATTTTTTTAGTAGAGACGGTGTTTCACCATGTTAGCCAGGATGGTCTCGATCTCCTGACCTCATGATCCGCCCGTCTCGGCCTCCCAAAGTGCTAGGATTACAGGCTTGAGCCACCGCGCCCAGCCTTTTTTTTTTTTTTTTTTTTTTTAA
>NC_037684.1:48324124-48352278 GCF_003255815.1 Theropithecus gelada | reverse complement strand
CCTTTTTTTTTTTTTTTTTTTTTTTAAGAGACAGATCTGGCTGGGCACAGTGGCTCACGCCTGTAATCCCAGCACTTTGGGAGGCCTAGCCGGGCAGATCACGAGGTCAGGAGATCAAACCATCCTGGCCAACATGATAAAACCTTGTCTCTACTAAAAATACAAAAATTAGCTGGGCATGGTGGCGGACGCCTGTAATCCCAGCTACTCGGGAGGCTGAGGCAGGAGAATTGCTTGAACCCGGGAGTCAGAGGTTGCAGTGAGCTGAGATGATGCCATTGCACTCCAGCCTGGGCAACAAAAGCAAAACTCTGTCTCAAAAAAAAAAAAAGAGACAATGTCTGACTCTGTGTCTCAGGGTAGAGAGCATAGCTCACTGCAGCTCTGAAATCCTTGGCTCAGATGATCCTCCCACCTCAGCCTCCTGAGTAGCTGGAACTACAGGCATGTGTCACCACACCTGGCTAATTAAAAAAAAAAAAAAATTGTAGGCCAGGCGCGGTGGCTCATGCCTGTAATCCCAGCACTTTGGGAGGCCGAGGCGGGTGGATCACGAGGTCAGGAAATCGAGACCATCCTGGCTAACACGGTGAAACCCCGTCTCTACTAAAAATGCAAAAAATTAGCCGGGTGTGGCGGCGGGCGCCTGCAGTCCCAGTTACATGGGAGGCTGAGGCAGAAGAATGGCGTGAACCCCGGAGGTGGAGCTTGCAGTGAGCCGAGATCATGCCACTGCACTCCAGCCTGGGTGACTGAGCGACACTCTGTCTCAAAAAAAAAAAATTGTATAGATGGGGCCTATGTTGCCCATCCTGGTCTTGAACTCCTGGCCTCAAGCAGTCCTCCTTACCTCAGCCTCCTAAAGTACTGGGATTCCAGGTGTGAGCCTGGCAATTAGGAGCAATTAACATAGCCCCGAAACAGTGACTGTCTCCGAGACAGGGATGCAATGACTTGGCACTTCGTGTTTATTTTATTTGCTTGTACAAGGGCAGTTGTATCTTGTTCCGTGGAGGCACGAAGTTGTTTTTCACCATCCTTTTTTTTTCCTTTTTTTTCGAGATGGAGTTTCGCTCTTGTTGCCCAGGTTCAAGTGCAGTGGCATGATCTCGGCTCACTGCAACCTCTGTCTCCTGAATTCGAGAGATTTTCCTGCCTCAGCCTCCAGAGTAGCTGGGATTACAGGTACCCGCCACCACGCCTGGCTAATTTTTTGTATTTTTAGTAGAGACGGGGTTTCATCATGTTGGCCAGGTTGGTCTCGAACTCCTGACCTCAGGTGATTCACCTGCCTTGGCCTCCCAAAGTGCTGGGATTACAGGCTTGAGCCACCATATCCAGCGTTTTTCACCATCCTATGCAAGTTCAAGTATGTGCAGAAGCATGTACATGTGAGAGGAACCAAAGAGGTGAACTGAACCAATCACCCCATTGTCTCTCAGCCCCAAACCCACCCTCTGAACTCTGCTCCGAGCCACATTTTCCCCCTCCTAGCTCAACCTGGTAGGACAGGCTGAGGGAGACTGCAGACCGAGAGGAAAAAAGGAGGGACGATATATTTCCTGTTGTCAGCCAAACCACAGAACACTGCTGTGTGCTGGCATAGCTGATTCCAGGAGTGGCGCTGGTTTCTTGGTGGTTTCTCCACCCTCTGAGAG
Organism: Theropithecus gelada; assembly: GCF_003255815.1. Taxonomy (NCBI): domain Eukaryota; kingdom Metazoa; phylum Chordata; class Mammalia; order Primates; family Cercopithecidae; genus Theropithecus; species Theropithecus gelada. The sequence goes on along the minus strand of NC_037684.1, from coordinate 48,350,620 downwards.
GCAGCATTTGCCACTGGCCAGCACCTCCTTCTCCACCAGATCCCTCCTCTTGAGTCTCCATTTTATTTTATTTGAGACACAATCTCTGTCACCCAGACTGGAGTGCAGTGGTGCGATCTCGGCCCACTGCAACCTCCACCTCCCGGGTTCAAGCAATTCTTGTGCCTCAGTCACCCAAGTAGCTGGGCTTACAAGTGTGTGCCACCATGCCCGGATAATTTTTGTATTTTTAGTAGAAACAGGGTTTCACCATGTTGGCCAGGCTGGTCTCAAACATGTGACCTCAAGTGATCTGCCTGCCTCGGCCTCCCAAAGTGCTGGGATTACGGGTGTGAGCCACCATACCTGGCCTTATTTTATTTTTAAATTTAATTTTATGTAGAGACAGAGTCTCACCATGATGCCCAGGCTGATCTCACACTCCTCGGTTCAAGCAATCCTTCCAGCTTGGCCTCCCAAAGTGCAGATGAATCTCCCTTTTTTTTTTTTTTTTTTTGAGACGGAATCTTGCTCTATCACCCAGGCTGGAGTGCAGTGGCGGGATCTCAGCTCTCTGCAAGCTCCTCCTCCCGGGTTTACGCCATTCTCCTGCCTCAGCCTCCCGAGTAGCTGGGACTACAGGCGCCCGCCACCTCGCCCGGCTAGTTTTTTTTTGCATTTTTTAGTAGAGACGGGGTTTCACCGTGTTAGCCAGGATGGTCTCGATCTCCTGACCTCATGATCCGCCCGTCTCGGCCTCCCAAAGTGCTGGGATTACAGGCAGAGTTTTGCTCCTGTTGCCCAGGCTGGAGTGCAGTGGCATGATCTTGGCTCACTGCAACCTCCGCCTCTCAGGTTCAAGCGATTCTCCCGCCTCAGCCTCCTGCATAGTTCGTTTGGCTAATTTTGTATTTTTTAATAGAGATGGGGTTTCTCCACATTGGTCACGCTGGTTTCGAACTCCCGACCTCAGGTGATCCACCTGCCTCGGCCTCCCAAAGTGCTATTACAAGGGTGAGCCACCGTGCCCGGCCAAATCTCCGTTTTAATAATCCCAATGTCTTCCCACTGTTCTCAGGTCCCAGGAGTAATGACTGCACCCGGCAATCCCCACATCTGTGATGCCTCAGTGTCCACTCCTGCCCTTTCTCCACTACCAGTTAACAACTGCTGTGGTCTCTCAATTGGACCCTGACGGATGCACCCACATATCCCGTTCACTAAACTGTGTGAGTCCATTTTGTCTCCCTATCTTAAAGTGCTGTCCGGAAGGGACTAACACCTTCTGAGGATCACACGCCCTGCCTGATGCTGAAGTGATTGATACTTGTTTGTTGGTTACTTGTCACCAAATGTTTCTCACTCATCCTCTTCCTTGTACCTAGTCACTCACTCTCTTCCAGAAAGACTTGTCCCTTAAAAACCATCTCACGGCCGGGGATGGTGGCTCATGCCTGTAATCCCAGCACTTTGGGAGGCCAAGACGGGAGGATCACCTGAGGTCAGGAGTTCCAGACCAGCCTGGCCAACACGGCAAAATACTGTCTCTACTAAAAATACAAAAATTAGCCAGGCAGGCAGGCAGGCACCTGTAATCCCAGCTACTCAGGAGGCTGAGGGAGAATTGCTTGAACCCGGGAGGCAGAGGTTGCAGTCAGCCGAGATCGCAACACTGCACTCTAGCCTGGGCGACAGAGTGAGACTCCATCTTGGGGGTTAAAAAAAATCTCACACTCCTCCCCTTGTCTCTTTCCAGCTCTCTGGTGGGCAGCCCATCTGTCCCACCTTCTGTTTCTCTGCATTCTCTGGATCTTTTCAGATTCAGTAAAATGAAACAGAGGAGGCAGAAGGTCCAATACCCACTTTGGCGGTTTCAGTAGCAGGAGAAACGGACTTGGTTAGCTGACCCGGTGAGAAAGGTAGTTAAGTCATCTCCTGAGACCCGTGAGAGAACCATCGACAGGAAGTGACAGTGGGAACCGGGAGACTACAGTAATGGAAAACACCAGAGTTCTTGAGATTCAGAAGTTTGTTTCGTATCTTTATTCACAAAAAAAAGTCACAGCATTTCAGACTATTCAAACACACAAACAGGAACCGAGGGTGCCCACCAGTGACAGCCTCGTCCCTAAGGTCTGGATCAAAGGCCACGCTGGACGGTGGGGTGTCCTCTCGGGCCTCCTCTCTCAGCATCCCGTGGCTCCCTGCCCCCGGCCTCACTGACACCCCCAAGAGCAGTTACAACTGTGCAGAAACAAAGCCACTTTAGAGGAGGCTGGGCCCTACTTCATTGCCATGGAAAAAGGCCAGATTCTGAGGAAAAGACAGAATCAGTGCTACTGTGTCATCAGCTGGGGGATGCTGGGCACTCCTGGGCCTGGCTGGCATCACCTGTGTCCCAGACCCAGGGCAGAGAAAAAGACAGGACCCTCCCCACTTGGCAGTACTGGGCAGCAGAGTATGGGTCACTGGTCACGTGACAGCCCCAAACTGACACGCAGACCTCTCTGACGTGATCAGCCAGACACTCGGAGGGCACAAGGCTTTCAAGCAAGAACACCAGCCTGGTTCCTAAAGGGGGTGGGTGAACAACGCTCCCAGAAATCTTAGGAAACCAGAGTTCTGGAGCACTGGAACAATACAGGTGTCATCGGGTTGCAGCGAGGAGGGAAACTTGGTGAACACCAGCCCTCCGAGAGGGCGGAAATACCACTCCTGTCTATTTCTCGGAGCACGTGCCTTGGGGCTCAGGAGCAGTCTTTTCATGAGGGCAACTGTGGAATCTAAGAGGAATGAAGGAAACGGCGCCCTCAGGAGGTGCTCAACATTGGTGTCTGCCCCCCAGGCCTCCTTGCTGAACCTGGTGAGAAAGCTGGGGTTGGCCTAGGAGCCCCAGCCCACGCTGATCAGGCATGCCCTAGGAAAGCAGATAGGGACAAGCGCCTCAACAAGACTGGGCACGAGGCCGCAAACCAAGCTGCTTTTCCTCTGTCAGTCTGACATTACTCACTGGACCTGGCCAAGGAGCACCTCTTCCAAAGTCTTCCATCCTACCTGGCTCAGAGCAGTCCTTCCTGTGATCACTACTTTCCTTGGCTACATCTTTGTTTTTTTTTTTTCTCTGAAAGATATAACTGGATGGATGCCTGTGACTGTTGAAGGGGTGGCTGTTTTTACGGAGGATGGCAGTTCATCTAACATTTTACAGCTGTAAAATGTGGTGTGTAGATGTGTAGACATTGATGCGTCAGCAGAAACCCCTGTACACCAGGTTCTATGCTATGCTACAGACACAGAGAAACAAGGAGAGGGAGGGTCCTAGGGAAAAGTTAAGCCATCTGGGCATGGTCAGGTCAGAAGCTCAAAAGACATTTGGCAGAGTCTGTAGTCATTTCCAGAAATTACTACCCAGACACACCTTGGCAAGCAGGTGAGCTGTGGAGCACAGAGAACATCACCTTGGAAGGTGCCCAGGAGCACCTGGCTCGAGGAGGCTTTCATAGGAGCAGTCCCCAGAGCCCCTTCCCCTTCTCCATGCCATCTGCCATACTACTGAAAGTTATCAGGGACGGACAGGGTCCCCTGGCTCCACCGCATTCCATGACTGCTCGGCGAGACCCACGTGCTCGGAGAGAAAGTGTGGACACAAGCTCTGTGGACGCAGCCTGAAAGAGGGTGCTGCCGCATCAGGATCCTCACCAGCATGGCACTCCAGAAAAGAAAGTAACGGCGGGGGTGGGGGGTTGGCAGAGACACAGGCGGTCCCCAGGCTGCCTAGCACATACATACACACCACTGAGGACAGTACAGAGGGAAGCAGGTCCGCCAAGGTTAGAAACCAAGAGACACAAATATTGCACATTCAGTCAAGGCATTTCCAAGAGACAGTCACGGAAATAACTCTCTCTTTAAGACACAACAACATAACACATTTGGCAACTTTCAAAGAAACAGCCTTCCCCACTCCAAGCCATCAAAGGGTCCATAAGTGCCTTCATCTTTGGTCCAGTTGAAAAAGCCAGGGAAGGAAGACAGGCTCAACAGGGAGTAAGAAGAGGCTGCAGGCGCAGTTCCACCAGCTCCCTACAGCTCCCACTTGTCTGACTCAGTGCAGGACGCCGCCTGTCTCAAACCTCCTCTTGGAGGGAAAGCAAGCTCTCCAGAGGGTCCCGGCTGCTGGAGAAAACTTAGGCAAAGCTGCATGTGCTGGCAGCCGGGAGCCCCAAATCCAGAGCAATGATCACCAACCTCCAACCACAACAAAGGACACTCTATCCCTCCTTTCCTTGGAGGCTCTATTCATGGGAATGTGGGGTACTCTGGCAACTCCGTTTTACCTTAAACCTCAATTCCACAAACTGCAGCTAGAACCCTTTGCATGTGCTGCAGGTCTTTGAAGGTGCATAGGAGGGACGGTGTTCCGAAGCAGCTAATAACATCCAATGTGGCACACATAGGGTGAAACCATGGCACGGCACAGGAACAATCCTCTTTGCTCCAGCTTCCTTAAAGTACAGGCCATTTCCAAGGAGCTAGGCCTTCCGTCCTCATCCCCCAGATTCCCAAAAGGCTCCGACTGGGAACCCAGCCCAGTTGCTGTTGTAAAGATCTGTTCTAATACTGGCTAAGCAAATGAAAGCAGGTTTCTGAAAAGGTATATTCTGCAGCCAGAAGTCGCATCTGTCTTCAGAGTCCTATGGGTGGGGAGGGAGTTCCTTTAGTTTTGACCAGAACACTTCTTCACAGGGGGCCAGGCTCAGCTGTGCTTTGCAGTGGCTCGGTCACTGGACAGGAGCGAGGTTTCACTTCACAGAGGGGCTCTGCTGACTGCTCTCCTGAAGGTCTGGAGTTTTGGGGTCTTAGTTTACATCCGCGATCCTCTCTCCTGAAGAATCTGAAAGTCGGAGATGGGGGAGAGGCTGAGGCTGACGGAAAGAGAGAGGCGTCAGGGGATGCTTTCCACTGGACCCGATGAGTGGCATGATGGTCCTGTCATCCCAGAAAGCAAGCAGGGGTGCAGCCTCAGCCTCACTCGCAGTGCTTCTGCTGCGAAACTCTCTTGCTGGACACAGCTGGGTCTAAAGCTTATGTGCTGTTGGACCAAAGCTTTGCCAACTGAAAGGAAGTGGTTCCAGCTTACCTGGTATCCACGATTTAGAAGCTGTGTGTGTGTAGGAGGTGTGAGGAGGGTGCACAGTGGAGGGAAAAGAAACAGTGTCAAACAATTTTCCAGGAACTTAAGGGAGGTAAAGTTCACGAAGGTAAGAAAACACTCTTTCTCCTGAGGTAGTGAAAAAAGAACAGTTTTAAAGAACAAAGGCAAAACACTTTCCAAGTCTGAGTTCAGAAATCCTACCCTGTAGTAATTAGTGGCAACCAGCTTTTCTTTTTCATTGATTCAGCAGAGGATGGAGAAAGTCTACTCTTTTTAGGTTCATATTTCCCAACTAAACAAACTGTCAGTGCTCCGTAAATCCCAATTGAAATTACAACAGTCAAAAAGAACAAAACGAGGGGAAAATGCAACGCTGGCTCTAGAAGGCCAGAGAAGAAATGAGGAGCAAGAGTTCAGGAAAAGCCCACGGAGGGGGTGCGAACAAGCAAGCCAGAGGCAACTGCCCGGGGGAGGGGCTCCTTACCTTCGCCTTTTCGCTCGGCTCTATGACGATGCCGTTGGTAGAATTATTTAGTTCTCTGGAGACAACACAGAGGAATTCTGCCTGATCCTCATTGCCGTAGTTATAGGAAGATCCAATGCTGATGAGCTGATGAACCAAGAATACAGTGAACATTCACATGGCGACCTTAACATACGAAAGTGCTACACAATCACCCCTCCTCCAACTGAACTTTTGTTTTACTTCTCAAAGATTTATCCTTTATGAGTTCTCAAAGGTTTAACTCTTTATGAGTTCTCTGCGACTACCAAAGCCCCAGGGGAGAAATGGGCCTGTTCTTCATCTGGGCGTCATCGGTGAGGCCTCCCCAGGAGGAAAAGTATGAGCTCCACTGTCCCCTCACCCAAGCTCTGAAGTCCCCCCACAGTCAGTGGCAGGATTAACACGCCCACGCCCCCTCGAGCACACCCAGGGGAGACAGAACACATCTGTGAACAAAATGGACACTTGCTTCAGTCACACACAGAGCTGGCTCCTCTATCAGCAGAAGCCCTAGACAGGAGACAGGAGGCTCTGGAAAGCACCAAGTCAATCACTGATCCGCTACTGGAAGTCATATGCTGCTGGTACTTTTTATTTCCAGACATGGTCTAGCTCTGTCACCCAAGCTGGAGTGCAGTGGTGCAATCACAGCTCACTGCAGCCTCCACCTCGTGGGCTCAAGTGATCCTCCCACGTCAGCCTCCTGAGTAGCTGGGACTACAGGTGTGTTCCACCATGCCTGGCTAATTCTTTTATTTTTGATAGAGAAGGGGGGTCTCACTATGTTGCCCAGGCTGGTCTCCGAATTCCAGGACTCCAGCGATCCTCCCACCATGGCCTCCTAAAGTGCCAACATTACAGGTGTGAACCACTGTGCCCAGCATGCTGGTACTTTCAACCTTTTTGGAGTATAGAATTCAGAATTTAATTCTAAAGAGGAAATACACATGCAGGGGAGCAGCTCAGGCAGAGGGTGAGGGCATCCCAGTGAGCAGGCAAGGCCTCATGTGGGCGACATGGCTGACTGCAGTAGGATGGGGCTGGGGGCGCCTCCGCCCGCCTGAAACTAACTTCCTTATCCAGAAGGGAGGCAATGAGAACACCTCCATCTTCCCACAGAATAGTAATAAGATGAGAAATGTAATAAGATGAGAAATGCTACAAGAAAGTATTCGTTTTAGTTTCACAAAGAATACATTAAAAAAATCCTTTGCTTAAGAGCGCATATTGGGAAAAATACTTCTGGAGTGGAGGGCATTAAACTCTTGGCAACGTTTTACAACCCATGCCCAGTAAGAACCAGGCTGACAGACACAGGCAGAGTGGATTCTGTGGTGGAAGCTAAGTGTGAGGAATAATCACCGCGGGCTCTGAAGACAGAGACAGCAGCATTAATGCAAAGTGTGAGTTTTCTTTTAGAAGGTAAGCGTCTGGTGAGACAGCTGTTGACCTCTTAAAACTCTACACATAAGTAGGCATAATCCATATAAAATCATATTTACTCTGTTCTCTCTGGCCTTCCTGTGTTTTGAAGGCAACAGACAATTTAACAAGTCTGCCATCTACTGGAGGAAAACAGTGAAACTCCAACTGTCATAGCTTTGTTTTGATAGCTCAATCGTAAGCCCGAGGCGGAGAGAAGCGGGGGAAGCGACCGCACCACACTTCCCATGGCGCCTGATCCTTCCTAGCACAGCTGTTCCCCAAGTTCTTCGTGGTGGATTACACGGACATTCAGAAGCAAAAAGTTTTGACCCGGGGAAAAGAAATGGAAGGATTGCTGTCGAATCCCAGTCTCCTTTAGGGACTCATTCTACAATCCCTGTGAGGGAACAAAAACAAAAGGCTTTGAGGCACTTCAAGCCTAAACCACTCATTGGCTCCCCTGAAAAGTCTGGGCGTGAAGCTAAGACATGATGCTCCTCTGTTCCCCCAACTCCTCATGTACCACTAGGGCAGCAGTGCCCACCAAATGGCTCTTTGCCCATGTTTTGGAATAGGATCCCACCTGGCCCTACCCATCTCCCATGGTTATTAATTGGCCATCTACAGTGATTGTTTGAAGAGCTGCAGACCCCTTGAACGGGGCCTGGGATTGCTGCTCTGTAAGAGATGTACCTGTTCGAATTTCCAGCCGTCAGACATCGTGGACACCATCTGTGTGAGCTCTTCTTCCTGACACTGCAGGACTCTGTACACGTGCTTCACGGGGCCCTGCAATGACCAGGCGCAGACTGAGAACAGCACCAAGGACACCACAGTTTGCAGCTGCCCCAAGGAGGCTCTTCAAATGAATAAACACTGAAAAGGAGTTTGCTTGGAAATCTTTTCTTGGCAGCCACCCACTATCTCCTTTTACAAATAGTACTGTGGCGTTTTTTTTCCCTTCTCTTTAAAAAATGTTTTTCTTTTTAAAAGGCCACAAGCCAGCATACTGTGGCTTTTCAATAAAAACATATCCAAGGAATGAAATTAAAAAAGGTAAAATAATTCTGAACTTCAGAGGTATGAGCAACTATGCCGACAAATTTAGATTTAATCCATTTCCCCAAGTCAAAAACAAGGTAAAATTATTTATAATAATTATTTTTTAAAACACAGTCCCACTCTGTCACCCAGGCTGGAGTGCAGTGGCATGATCTCGGCTCACTCCAACTCCACCTCCCGGGTTCAAGCGATTCTCCTGCCTCAGTCTCCTGAACAGCTGGGATTACAGGTGCCCACCACCATGCCTGGCTAATTTTTGTATTTTTAGTAGAGACAGGGATTCACCATGATGGCCAGGCTGGTCTTGAACTCCTGGCCTCATGATCCACCTGCCTCAGCCTCCCAAAGTGCTGAGATTACAGGCATGAGCCACCGCACCCAGCCTTATTATTGTTTTTGAGACGGAGTCTCACTCTTGCCCAGTCTGCAGTGCAATGCCACCATCTCGGCTTACTGCAGCCTCCACCTCCTGGGTTCAAGCAATTCTCCTGCCTCAGCCTCCCGAGTAGCTGGGATTACAGGCATGTGCCACTATGCCCAGCTAATTATTGTATTTCTTTTTTCCTTTTTTTTGAGACAGAGTCTTTCTCTGTTGCCCAGGTTGGAGTGCAGTGGTGCCATCTCAGCTCATTGCAATCTCCGCCTCCTGGGTTCAAGCAATTCTCTTGCTTCAGCCTCCCAAGTAGTTGGTATTACAGGTGCCCACCACCACACTTGGCTAATTTTTGTATTTTTAGTAGAGACGGAGTTTCACCATGTTGGCCAGGCTGGTCTTGAACTCCTGACCTCAGGTGATCCGGCCTTGGGCTTCCAAAGCGCTGGAATTACAGGCATGAGCCACCGAGCCCAGCCAATTTTTTGTATTTTTAGTGGAGATGGGGTTTTGCCATGTTGGCCAGGCTGGTCGTGAACTTCCAACCTGAGGCGATCCACCCATGTCGGCCTCCCAAAGTGCTGGGATTATAGGTGTGAGCCACCACGCCCAGCTGACAATGCTGTATTTTTTTTTTTTTTTTTTTAGACGGAGTCTCACTCTGTCGCCCGGCCTGGAGTGCAGTGGCCGGATCTCAGCTCACTGCAAGCTCTGCCTCCCGGGTTTACGCCATTCTCCTGCCTCAGCCTCCCAAGTAACTGGGACTACAGGCGCCCGCCATCTCGCTCGGCTAGTTTTTTGTATTTTTTAGTAGAGACGGGGTTTCACCGTGTTCGCCAGGATGGTCTCGATCTTCTGACCTCGTGATCCACCCGTCTCGGCCTCCCAAAGTGCTGGGATTACAGGCTTGAGCCACCGCGCCCGGCCAATGCTGTATTTTTTCTAAAAGAGGTATAATTATCGCCGGGCACAGTGGCTCACCCCTGTAATCCCAGCACTTTGGGAGACAGAGGTGGGCGGATCACTTGAGGTTGGGAGTTCGAGACCAGCCTGGCCAACATGGTGAAACCCCATCTCTACTAAAAACACAAAAAAATTAGCCAGGTGAGGTGGCGCACGCCTGTAATCCCAGCTACTCAAGAGGCCGATGCAGGAGAATTGCTTGAACCTGGAGGCAGAGGTTGTGGTGAGCTGAGACTGGCCATTGCACTCCAGCCTAAGCGACAGAGCAAGAAAAAAAAAAAGAGGTATAATTATCATTAACCAAAGTACTAAGGATTTTAAAGATTTCCTTCCATATTACACACAGGACATATCCTCTGAAGATTTTAATTGCTTCTAACCACATATTTTAGAAACCAATTGTGTAAGTAAAAAATTTATATTATCACAAAAGATCTGTGATGTTGGCCACATCTGTCCAAGTCCCAGGTATTTAAGATGCCATTATAGGCCGGGCGTGGTGGCTCAAGCCTGTAATCCCAGCACTTTGGGAGGCCGAGACGGGCGGATCTCGAGGTCAGGAGATCGAGACCATCCTGGCTAACACAGTGAAACCCCGTCTCTACTAAAAAATACAAAAAAAACTTAGCCGGGTGAGGTGGCAGGCGCCTGTAGTCCCAGCTACTCGGGAGGCTGAGGCAGGAGAATGGCGTGAACCCGGGAGGCGGAGCTTGCAGTGAGCTGAGATCCGGCCACTGCACTCCAGCCTGGGTGACAGAGCGACACTCCGTCTCAAAAAAAAAAAAAAAAAAAAGATGCCATTATATTGCCTCTTTTTCCTCTCTTCCAAAGTAGACCACTTGTGCTCTCAAATGCACCAAGATCAATCACCTACAAAAAATACTATTATAAGAAATAGGAGGCTGGGCGCGGTGGCTCACACCTGTAACCCCAGCACTTTGGGAGGCCGAGACAGGCGGATCACTAGGTTAGGAGATCGAGACCATCCTGGCTAACACAGTGAAACCCCATCTGTACTAAAAGTACAAAAACTTAGCCGGGTGTGGTGGCGGGCGCTTATAGTCCCAGCTACTCAGGAGGCTGAGGCAGGAGAATGGCATGAACCCAGGAGACAGAGCTTGCAGTGAGCTGAGATTGTGCCACTGCACTCCAGCCTGGGTGACACAGCGAGACTTTGTCTCAAAAAAATAAAAATAAAAAATAAAGAAATAGGAGTCTGGGTATGGTGGCTCACGCCTGTCATCCCAGCATTTTGGGAGGCTGAGGTAGGTGAATCACCTGAGGGCACGAGTTTGAGGCCAGCGTGGCCAACATGGGGAAATCCTATCTCTACTAAAAATACAAAAATTAGCTGGGCATGGTGGTGCACGCCTGTAATCTAGCTACTCGGGAGGCTGAGGCAGGAGAATCACTGGAACCTGGGAGGCAGAGGTTGCAGTGAGCCGAGATCGCGCCACTGCACTCCAGCCTGGTCAACACAGCGAGACTCTAAGGAAAGTAGTTAGGCAGCAGCCACTAAGAGCTAAAAGGTCATGAAACTGAAGGTCGGGCTGAGGCCTGCATCTTGGGCTCGGCTTGAACGCTGCCTGTGTGAGGGCTATGGGTAAGCTCAAGGAGGTAACAGGTTTGAAAATCCACACACAAAAAAATAAAGAAAAATACAAAATGAAACAAAATGAAAATCCACACATGGCCAACTTCATCTTAGAGTCATGTACAACAAGTACAAAAGAAGGTGTCTCTGAATAACATCAAATCCGTTTTTCAGTTTCACTACATAACAAGGACAGATGGAAAGATGGAAAGACAGTTAACATCAAAAAGGTCTTGACATTCCTAGAACAAAAAAGTTTCCAAAGGGGTATAAATCCACAAGCCTTCAGAATCTAGAAGACTAATTAATTTAATTGTGGTCATCAAACAGAAATCTTATAATGCTCTCTAGGAATTAGCTAATGATGAAGAAGGGAGAATGCTCAGGTACCATGACTTGAATCATTTCAAATTACATAATTCATGGTACCATCAAAATCTATAGTAAGCAATCACTTTTTTTAGAATGTGGGAAATTGAGGATAAGGCTAGATTACCAAAATGTCTAAACTATTAAATATCTACAATAGTGAAAGACACCACGTCAACCTAAGATAGCACAGAGATTGGTGACACGGGATCACATTTCAAGTGGTAATCTGCAAACCAACTACAAAGCCACCTTTGAACATCAAAAAGGAGCCTTTCATCTGTTGGCTAGATGGAAGAAAACTAAATGAATAAGCCCTTCTCTTCACCTTTGCAAACTGCTGGAGATAAAGTGGATAAAAGAGTTAATTTTTCGGCTGGGCGCGGTGGCTCACGCCTGTAATCCCAACACTTTGGGAGGCCGAGGCGGGCGGATCACAAGGTCAGGAGATCGAGACCACGGTGAAACCCCGTCTCTACTAAAAATACAAAAAATGAGCTGGGCGCAGTGGCGGGCGCCTGTAGTCCCAGCTACTCGGGAGGCCGAGGCAGGAGAATGGCGTGAACCCAGGAGGCGGAGCTTTCAGTGAGCCAGGATCGCGCCACTGCACTCCAGCTTGGGTGACAGAGCAAGACTCTGTCTCAAAAAAAAAAAAAAAGAGTTAATTTTTCATCATTAGTGTCAGTTATTCATCCAAATATTCCATTTAGACCCAGAAAACTTTTTTTTTTTGAGATGGAGTCTCCCTCTGTTGCCGAGGCTGGGGTGCAGTGATGCCATCTCAGCTCACTGCAACCTCCGCTATCTCAGTTCAAGTGATTCTCCTGCCTCAGCCCCCCGAGTAGCTGGGATTACAGACACCCGCTACCGCACCCGGCCAACTTTTGTGTTTTTAGTAGACAGGGTTTCTTTTTTTTTTTTTTTTTTTTTTTGAGACAGAGTCTCGCTTAGTCGCCCAGGCTGGAGTGCAGTGGCGTGATCTCGGCTCACTGCAAGCTCCGCCTCCCAGGTTCACGCCATTCTCCTGCCTCAGCCTCCCGAGTAGCTGGGACTACAGGCGCCCGCCGCCTCGCTCGGCTAATTTTTTGCATTTTTAGTAGAGACGGGGTTTCACCATGTTAGCCAGGATGGTCTCGATCTCCTGACCTCGTGATCCGCCCGCCTCGGCCTCCCAAAGTGCTGGGATTACAGGCGTGAGCCACCGCGCCCGGCCTCTTTTTTTTTTTTAAGACAGAGTTTTGTTCTTGTTGCCCAGGCTGGAGTGCAATGGCGTGATCTCAACTCACCGCAACCGCCTCCTCCCAGGTTCAAGTGATTCTCCTGTCTCAGCCTCTTGAGCAGCTGGGATTACAGGCATATGCCACCACCCCGGCTAATTTTGTATTTTTAGTAGAGATGACGTTTCTCCATGTTTGTCAGGCTGGTCTTGAACTCCCGACCTCAGGTGATCCACCGGCCTCAGCCTCCCAAAGTGCTGGGATTACAGGCGTGAGCCACCGTGCGTGGCCAGTAGACAGGGTTTCAACATGTTGGTCAGGCTGGTCTTGAACTCCTGTCCTCAAGTGATCTGCCCTCCTCAGCCTCCCCAGAGTGCTGGGATTATAGGCATGAGCCACCATGCCTGGCCTAGAGCCAGAAAACTTTGATATATGAAGTCTAACAGAGAAAGAGCAAGGCATTATTTTTTACTTTTTTATTTATTTTTATTTTTTTTTGAGACGGAGTCTCGCTCTGTTGCCCAGGCTGGAGTGCAGTGGCCGGATCTCAGCTCACTCCAAGCCCCACCTCCCGGATTCACGCCATTCTCCGGCCTCAGCCTCCCCAGTAGCTGGGACTACAGGCGCCCGCCACCTCGCCCGGCTAGTTTTTTGTATTTTTTAGTAGAGACGGGGTTTCACCGTGTTAGCCAGGATGGTCTCGATCTCCTGACCTCGTGATCCGCCTGTCTCGGCCTCCCAAAGTGCTGGGATTACAGGCTTGAGCCACCGCGCCCGGCCATTTTTTACTTTTAAAAGTAAACTTATACCAGGCATGATGGCTCATGCCTGTAATCCCAGCACTTTGGGAGGCGGAGGCAAGTGGATCACTTGAGGCCAGAAGTTCAAGACCAGCCTGGCCAATATGGAGAAACCCATCTCTACTAAAAATACAAAAATCAGCCAGGCGTTGTGGCACACACCTGTAATCCCAGCTACTCAGGTGGCTGAGGTATGAGAATCGCTTGAACCTGGGAGGCACAGTTTGCAGTGAGCCAAGATCATGCCACTGCACTCCAGCCTGGGTGACAGAGCGAGACTATCTCAAAAAAAAAAAAAAAAAAGAAAAGAAAAAAGAAGAAAAAAGAGTAATTTTCCTGCCTTCTTAATGGCAGGAAAATTCTGTGCTGCAATAGATTATATCTAAAGCATCTACCACCAGTATCTGATGGGAAAAGAGGCAATTATGCTACAAGACAGGTAGTCACGGTGGAGCACGACTCTGCCCTCTTACTGTTAACTCTGTAGTCGCAGTTTCTTAAAACAGTTTAATCGCATGAAAGAGAGGATCTACCAAGAAGCTGCCCGGCCAACTTCAAGCTTCTTGAGGGCAAGGACTTTCAATTACTTACAGGATCCCAAGGGTCAAATAGAAGCTATTATGGCCATTCAAACACATGAAAAACATATGATGAATGGCAGGATATGAAATAGATGTGCCCTAACATCTTTCTTTCCTCTAACTAGGTGGGCAAATTCCCTTTCACTCTTGTTACTATATCTGAGTTAATATGAGAATCAAGGCGAGGTGCAGTAGCTCACACCTGTAATTCCAGAACTTTGGGAGGATGAGGTGGGCGGACTGCTTGAGTTCAGGAGTTTGAGACCAGCCTGGCCAACAAGGCTTGTTTCTACCCAAAACGTAAAAAAATAGCCAGGTGTGGTGGCTTGCACCTATAGTCCCAGCTACTTGGGAGGCTGAGGTAGGAAAATCACCTGAGCCTGGGAAGCCAAGGCTGTAGTGAGCTTTGATCATTCCACTGTACTCCAACCTGGGCAATGGGAGTGAGACCTTGTCCCCCCTCTACCCGCCATCATAAAGAGCAGCTTGATATCATGTTCTTAGAAGCATGGTTCAGGCTGGGCGCAGTGGCTCACTCCTGTAATCCCAAAACTTCGGGAGGCCGAGGTGGGTGGATCATGAGGTCAGGAGATCAACACCATCCTGACACGGTGAAACCCTGTCTCTACTAAAAACACAAAAAAATTAGCCGGGCATGGTGGCAGGAGCCTGTAGTCCCAGCTACTCAGGAGGCTGAAGCAGGAGATGGCGTGAACCCAGGAGGCGGAGCTTGCAGTGAGCCAAGATTGCCCCCCGGTGGACAAAGTGAGACTCTGTCTCAAAAAACACAAAACAAAACAAAACAAAAAACCATGGTTCACAAGCAGCTGCTAAAGCCTACCCCATGAGACTGGTTTCAAGTGGCTCACAGGAGCCGTATGTGACTCAATCACATGCTAAAGGCTCATATCCATAAAGAGTGGCCAAGCCGGGCACGGTGGCTCAAGCCTGTAATCCCAGGCGGATCACCTGAGGTCAGGAGTTCCAGACCAGCCCAACCAACATGGTGAAATCCCGTCTCTACTAAAAAAAAAAAAAATACAAAAATTAGCCACGTGTGGTGGCCAGCGCCTGTAATCCCAGCTACATGGAAGGCTGAGGCAGGAGAATTGCTTGAACCTGGGTGGTGGAAGTTGCAGTGAGCCAAGATCGCACCACTACACTCCAGCCTGGGAGACAGCGAGACTCTGTCTCAAAAAAAAAAAAAAAAAAAAAAGAGCAGCTAACAGGTGGAACCAAGACCTCTATGGTCTTTAAAAGGGAGACATACTCAGGCAGAGAGAACAGGTTTTGGACCTAAAGTGCCCTGGGCGCCTCCCCCTGCCATCTGGTGAGCAGCAACAATCTTCTCATTCTATTGGGACATATGCCTATTCTGTTTTCTTTGTGGTTTCTTCTTGTTTTCTCCTGTGCAGTATTGCTGAGTGTGCATTCCCTGTGCTGCAAACAGTGTTCCACACAGACCTCCAGCTCTAAGGGGAAAGGCATCCTTTTCAAATCACAGACCGACTGACAGAAGCCCACTTGAGACATCCCTCCTTAACAGTTCCAAACACATTACTTGTGAAGTTCTGTTCTCATTGTCCCGTATCCTTTCCTTAACCAGCCGCACAAGGGACGCGATGTTGTAAAACTCCGCTTCCTCCAGCACACCTGGAACAAGGACCAAACTGCAGTCAGATAGGTGCGAGAGTTTGCCAGAAAAACACCAAGGCGAGGCTGAAGGTTACATGCTTGCTAAATACTGCTTATTTATCTATTTACTTATTTTTTCAGATGGAGTCTTACTCTGTCACCCAGGCTGGAGTTCAGTGGTGCGTCTTGGCTCACAGCAACCTCTGTCTCCTGGGTTCAAATGGTTCTCTTGCCTCAGTCTCCCGAGTAGCTGGGACTACAGGCATGCACCACTACGCCCGGCTAATGTTTGTATTTTTTTCCCCCTGTGGGAGACAGAGTTTCACTCTTGTTGCCCAGGTTGGAGTGCAATGGCATGATCTTGGCTCATTGCAACCTCCATCTGCTGGGTTCAAGCGATTCTCCTGCCTCAGCCTCCCGAGTAGCTGGGATTACAGGCGCCTGCCACCACGTCAGGCTAATTTTTTTTTTTTTTTTTTTTGAGACGGAGTCTGGCTCTGTCGCCCGGGCTGGAGTGCAGTGGCCGGATCTCAGCTCACTGCAAGCTCCGCCCCCCGGGTTTACGCCATTCTCCTGCCTCAGCCTCCCGAGTAGCTGGGACTACAAGCACCCGCCGCCTCACCCGGCTAGTTTTTTGTATTTTTTAGTAGAGACGGGGTTTCACCGTGTTCGCCAGGATGGTCTCGATCTCCTGACCTCGTGATCCGCCCGTCTCGGCCTCCCAAAGTGCTGGGATTACAGGCTTGAGCCACCGCGCCCGGCCAGTCAGGCTAATTTTTTATATTTTTAGTAGAGACAGGATTTCATCATGTTGGCCAGGCTGGTCTTGAACTCCTGACCTCAGGTGATCCATCTGCCTCGGCCTCCCAAAGTGCTGGGATTACAGGCATGAGCCACCGCACCTGGCCAATTTTTTTATTTTTAGGAGAGACGAGGTTTTGCCATGTTGGCCAGGCTGGTCTCGAACTCCTGACCTCAAGTGACCTGCCCACCTTAGCCTTCTAAGTGTTGGGATTACAGGCATGAGCCACAGATCCCGGCCTAAAAACTGCATTATTTAAATGCAAATCTAATCTCTCTCCTTCTGCTAGGAAATATCTCTTTGCTATTTTCGGTAAACTCATGACCTTTTCTCCAACACAAATTAGTCAAACACCAGGGTATGTTCTGCTCACTCCATTTCAACCCTCCTTTCCCTACCTGGAACCTGCCCATTAGCTGTAGGACACTTTTCCCATATGTCACCTAGTTCCTGGAACTAGTCACATTGACAACTCCTGAAGTTGGTATTTTTGTCCAATTTGCCCTCAAAAGGACTGGGGGTGGGGGTGGAAGTGCATGTACAAATTTATGTGGGCCAAAATTAATAGGATGCTAATCATTTGAACGATGTAAGAGGCAACAACTGAAAGACTTGCATGCTAAATGAACTCAAAGACCTTAGGACAACTATGAGATGTGTGATCCTATAGGAACAAATTTGCTATAAAGGCCATTATTAGGACAATTGACAAAACTGCAATATAAGCTGTAGGTAAAAGCATCAATATTAAAATTCCTGAGTTTGATAACTGTACTGTCTGTAGTTACATAAGAGAATATCCTTGCTCTTGGGAAATATATACAAATATTAAGGGGTGAAATCTGCAATCTATTCTCAAATAGTTCAGAAATAAGAACTGTGGTGGGAGAGGCAAGAGGATGGGGCTAGGGAGGGGGGAAGAATGAAGGACAATGCAAATATGATTTAAAAAAAAAAAAAAGGGGGGGCCGGGCATGGTGGCTCACACCTGTAATCCCAGCACTTTGGGAGGCCGAGGCGGGTGAATCACGAGGTCAGAAGATTGAGGCCATGCTGACTAACATGGTGAAACCCCGTCTCTACTAAAAATATAAAAAATTAGCCGGGCGCGGTGGTGGGCGCCTCTAGTCCCAGTTACTCGGGAGGCTGAGGCAGGAGAATGGCGTGAACCCGGCAGGCGGAGCTTGCAATGAGCCGAGATGGCGCCACAGCACTACTTACGGCCTAGGTGACAGAGCGAGACTCTGCCTCAAAAAAAAAAAAAAAAAAAAAAAAGGTTGAGTGCGGTGGCTCACATCTGTAATCCCAGCACTTTGGGAGGCCAAGGTGGGTGGATCACGAGGTCAAGAGTTTGAGACCAGCCTGACCAACATGGTGAAACCCCGTCTCTATTAAAATAAAAAAATTAGCCAGGCGTGGTGGCGTGCACCTGTAATCCCAACTACTCGGGAGGCTGAGGCAGGAAAATTGCTTGAATCCAGGAGGTAGAGGTTGCAGTGAGCTGAGATTGTGCCATTGCACTCTAGCCTGGGCGACAGAGAGAGACTCCGTCTCAAAAAAAAAAAAAAAAAGGCCAGGCACAGTGACTCACACCTGTAATCCCAGCACTTTGGGAGGCCGAGGCGGGCGGATCACGAGGTCAGGAGTTTGAGACCATCCTGGCTAACACGGTGAAACCCCGTCTCCACTAAAAAATACAAAAAATTAGCTGGGTGTTGTGGCGCACGCCTGTAATCCCAGCTACTTGGGAGGCTGAGGCAGGAGAATCTCTTGAACCAGGGAGGCAGAGGTTGCAGTGAGCTGAGATTGTGCCACTGCACTCCAGCCTGAGCGACAGAGCGAGACTCTGTCTCAAAAAAAAAAAAAAAAAAGAAAAGAAAAATCTCATGTACCCCCCATACCCCATAAATATATACACCTACTATGCACCCACAAAAATTAGAAAAAGAAATGATTACCCGCGAGTTGATAATTGTTGAAGCTGGATAGTGGATGCATGGAATTCACTGTACTATTCCCACTAGTTTTGTATGTATTTCAAATATTATTTACAAAGGGACATTTAAAAAAAGAGAGAGCAATTCCTCTTTCTACTGGCTGAAACAGAGTTGTTTTGTAGTCACTTCACTAACTAGTACAACCATTACAAGCTTTCTTACTCAGAGCCAAAGCTCCCAGATCAGGATGCCCTGGATTTAGGGACAATCCCCTTTACAACCGAATGCCTTTAGTAGGACCACGCCAAGCCTTGTAGAAAGTGGACTAGACCCACTTACAGTCCCAATGCCCTACAAACTAAAAAGATGAGGCAAGTGATGATACACCTGACAATGAACTAGAGAATGAATTAGGTCAGTTGCAAACATTTACAGGGAAGCATGAGGCCAGAGTGTTAAAATAAATGAGGCCAAGCCTTTATTATTTTTGTACTACTGCGAGTTCAAACCAAAATTAAAACTATAAATAACTGAATGTCAGAGATGTCTTGCTTCTTCAGACTACAGACACTCACTGCACACAAATAAATGTAAAAAAAGGATCGTGATGGCCGGGTGCGGTGGCTCATGCCTGTAATCCCAGCACTTTGGGAGGCTGAGGCGGGCGGATCACAAGGTCAGGAGATCAACACCATCCTGGCTAACACGGTGAAACCCCGCCTCTACTAAAAATACAAAAACTAGCTGGGCGTGGTGGTGGGCACCTGTAGTCCCAGCTACTGGGGAGGCTGAGGCGGGAGAATGGCATGAGCCGGAAGGCGGAGGTTGCAGTGAGCCAAGATCGCGTCACTGCACTCCAGCCTCAACAGAGCGAGACTCCATCTCAAAAAAAAAAAAAGAAAAAAAAAGGATCATGACAATTCTGGAGATTCGGAAAAAACTCCTGAAGTTATCTGCAAAGCTGAGCTACCTATCTTCCTTCTCACCCAGAAGCTGAACAAAGCCTAAGGAGGCTTCCTTAATCATGACTCCCTCAGACAAGACTGGTAGTTTCTGCTCAGTTTCATAAACTTGAAACTATACCTACACATGAGCTTGATGAAAATCTCAAACAAAATTTAAATCTGTAAAACAATTTTAAAGATTCTACTTGCATTTTGAAAATCGCCAATGAAAACAGTGCTCTTACCTTCTTCTGCCAACTCCTTAGTAATGATGAGTTTCCCATGGCGGAGGTAGTTTAGGATAGGACCAAAGTAGGTGGGGTCCCTGTCAATCAGATATGCCCCTGTCTCATCCTGCCAACCAAACACAAGGGTATCACTGTGGAGCTTTGAGGAGTATTTTAAACAAAGGCAGGGCAGGGTTTCACCATCTTTGTCAGTGCCCCAAGACAAGAATCCATTCCATCAGCTAAAAAAGACTTTAGTGATGGCAAGTTTTGCTACACATTTGCTTATCACAAACTACTGGTAAGAAAGCTAGCTTTATGTGTCTTGTACATTAAGATCATCTTAGGTACGGTGTTACAGACAAACAGTCATACTCATTTAAGTGTTTACTTACTGGCTGGGATTCGAAATTTTGGCTGGACAATAATTACAGTGACACACATTCTTCAGTAGGGTGTTTGTTATTAAGAAATGGAGAAAATGCCATAGCTGAGTAACTGAAATATTTGCTTGAGATGGACATTCTGACTTTTCCACTGCCTCTGAACTGCATTCCTAATTCCAGGAAAACCTCTGTGTAGTTGGCAATGCTGCTGAGCTCAAGGCCAACATCAGTGGGAGTTTGCACTGCCAGCTGTAATCTCACACACCCCAGCTCTGTGCCCAGAGGAAGCTTGGTACTGCCAGGACTTGGCTCTGAGCAGCTTTAATCCTACTCATCTTTACAGTAAAAGGAACAAGAAGAAACTGGCTTCTGTTACCACAAGGAGGATATAGGGTAGATAAAAATAATTCCTTTATAAGCAAAGGTTTTGAAATCTCTTTAAAGTTAGAGCAGGATAGGTTTCCATCAATCTGAGATTTCTTAGAGGAGAGGAATAAACGAAAACAAATGTTTACGCAACTCCAGCTGTGTTCTGAGGTGACCAGCTGAGTGTTATACGGGATATAAGATGGTGTGAGTTATGGTCAGTGCCTTTAGCGAACTTAAAGGTGAACACGTAAAGTTAAAAAGAAATTGACATAGTTCAAACTAGAAATGGTTTAAGTGTCTTGTCACCTCTCAACCCTCTGGTTAGCAGCCATGCATCCTTCCCAAAATTTTCCCGGGAAAATTTTCATTTTCCTTCTGTC
Source organism: Theropithecus gelada (assembly GCF_003255815.1). Classification (NCBI taxonomy): domain Eukaryota; kingdom Metazoa; phylum Chordata; class Mammalia; order Primates; family Cercopithecidae; genus Theropithecus; species Theropithecus gelada. The sequence goes on along the minus strand of NC_037684.1, from coordinate 48,329,917 downwards.
TTAGCCTAGATTTGCAGCGGTAAACGGCAACATCTTTCCAAAAAACGCATTTGATCTAAATATGGACCTAAACCAGTGACTGTTACTAGATAAAAGTTCTGCGACCAGGACTATAGGAAAGCAGTGTGATATCACAAGAAGTGCTTCCTGCAGCTGTCGAAGCCCAACTTGGCAGAGGGGTCCGAGAGGGAGTCTGAGAAAGCTACAAGGATGCCTGAGCTCACCCTGACCCAGTTCTGGATGCATCTGGCACCGGCAGTGGGGGGCTGAAGAGGAGCCAGGGAAAACTCATGCATATCTCAGTGGGATGTCGGGGTAGAGAATATGGAGAAGGGGTGTGGAGTGCGTTCTCGTGGGTGCGGGTGGGCGCAGTGTGGGAAGGAGTCTCGGAGAACGAAGGGCGGGGTCGGGGAGAAAGTCGGAGTATGCCTCAGCATGGGAGAAGGGGAGAGGGAGGTCCCTCTGAGGCCACTGCGGGTAGTGTGGGAAGCAGGGGGAGGATGGGGGCCCAGCCTGAGGGGGGCTGCCTATGAAGAGCGTTTCTCAGGACTCCGGGGACTGATCTAGGAGAAACCAGGGGGTCCGAAGGCCCGGGGGCGCGCCCGAGGGCGGGGCACACCTTGTCTGAGTCCAGCTCCGGGTCCTCCTGGCAGCAGAGGCGGCAGAGGAATGACTTGGGCTCGCGGCCTAAGGTCTGTCTGGTGGTCACGAAGTAGGTGCCTCCCACGTTCAGCCTGACCCAGCGGGCCGCGCCGCCGCCCCCTGCCCGCTCGGGTGGTCCGGGACCCGGCTCCAGCGGCTGTGCGACGGCGGCAGCCGGGCGGCCGTGCCCGCGGGGCGTGGGGCCAGCCGGGCGTGGGCTGGGGGGCCCGCGGACTGGGCCACCCCCGTCGCCCACCCCGCTCCCGCCGCCCCCTCCTAGCCCCGCCATCGCCGGGTCCAGCTGTAGTTCCGCCATCTTGGGCCGCCGCCGCCGCCGCCGCTGCCCGCGCGCAGCCGGGCCGGCCCATTTCTCGGCAGGGAGAGCCGGGCCGGCCCATCGGCGGGGGTGGGGCAGAGGGGAGAGGGACGGGAGCGCCCCCAACCAGCGCCCGGGGACCCGCGCGGCGGAGGCGCTGTGCCCGCCCCCGGGGAGAGACTTCCGGAACCAGCCCTCATCTCTATTGGCTGATCTGCGAAGCAAGGCCCACCCCCTTGGCTTTGGGGTTGGCTGAGGAAAGATCTTCCGGCGACCCACTTCCGTTATTTGCTTTGGTGGACCGTGGGCAGCCAGGGTCGGTGAAGGTGAGTGGGGCTCGGGGCGTTGGATCGGATACCTAGAGGGCTCCTCTGCTCTGCCCTCTCTAGACTTCACGCCGACCCTTGTCACGCCCCCGTCAAGAACTTCGGGCCGTCGGCTTGCCCCGCTGTCAGAGTGTTCCTTGTGTAGCTGCCGCTCCTCGCCCCGCGATCCCTTCCTCAGCCCTCCTGGGCGCGCGGGGTCAAGGGGGCCCGGCTGTGTCCTGGGCGCCGCTGATTTAGGCGCTGCCACAAGCCGTGTCTCGTGCAATCCGCTCCCAGCGCGGCAGACTTCAATAGTTTGGTGGGGGGACTGGGGAAACGTTACGCAGACAGTGTTGACTTGCCGAGGGACGCTCAGCTGGCTGCGGGCCTGCGCCCTTCCCCTCCCTCCGGCGGCTTCCAGGATTCGAACGTGTAGAGCGTTCAGGGCTCCTCAGGTGCAGAGTTCAGTTACTCATTCAAGAAAGATTTATTGAGCACCTCCTATGCGCATGATCTGTTCTAGGCGCTGGGGATTAAGCAATAGATTTTTAAGAATTAAAAAAAATGTCTCCCGGCGCAGTGGCTCACGCCTGTAATCCCAGCACTTTGGGAGGCCAAGGCGGGCGAATTGCGAGGTCAGGAGTTCGAGACCAGCCAGGCCAACATGGTGAAACCCCGCCTCTACTAAAAATACAAAAAATTAGCTGGGCCTGGTGGAAGGCGCCAGTAATCCCAGCTACTCTGGAGGCTGAGGCAGGAGAATCGCTGGAACCTGGGAGGCGGAGGTTGCAGAGAACCAAGACCACACCACTGCACCCCAGCCTAGGGGACAGTGCGAGACTCTGTCTCACCAAAAAAAAAAAAAAAAAAAAAAAAAATTATTTGTGGCTTCTACTTTCTACTGGTACTTAGGAAAGTCTGTAAGGGCGCTTGATTCCCTAGTAACTTTAAAGTCATATACCAATTGCCTTAACACCTCCCCTCCACAACAGGAAACAAGTTGTCCTGAGAAAGAAAGGAACGACGGGACAGGTGTTTGACAACTTTCTTGAAGATCCTAAGATTGCTTCAGCCTCCCTTGTATTCCACTCCAAGCTTATAGAGATCTTTGACTTTGTAGTCTTTTAATATCTGACCCTGATCTTAAAGAGGACTATTTTCCTATATTCTATCTTTTTTTTTTTTAAAGTGGCTGTAGTCATTTTCCATATTTTTCTCACATTTTCACATGTATTAAATGCCTCTTAAAATGCAGGCCTGGGCGCGGTGGCTCATGCTTGTAATCCCAGCACTTTGCAAGGCTGAGGCGGGTGGATCACCTGACGTCAGGAGTTTCAGACCGGCCTGGCCAACATGGAGAAACCCTGTCTCTACTAAAAATACAAAAATTAGCTGGGTGTGATGGTGGGCGCCTGTAATCCCAGCTACTCGGGAGGCTGAGGCAGGAGAATTGCTTGAGCCTGGGAGGTGGAGGTTGCAGTGAGCCGAGATGATGCCACTGCACTCCAGCCTGGGGGACAGAGTGAAACTCCATCCCCCCCAAAAAAAGTGCAGAACGTGTGCTGGTGCTGCTAGGGTATAATCCGACCTGAATAAGAACGTACAGGTGTATTACCAATCTAGTTGGAAAGGCATAGAGAGCCCCTTTAAGTTTGTGTAAAACTATGGAGCCAGTTGATATGCACAATTTCATGTGATACTTTTAACAGCCCTTGGGCAAGCAGGACTGATAATGCCCATTTTACACATAAATAAATTGTAGCCTAGAGAGTGCCCTATGTAAAGCTTGTTGAAACTTAGGTATGTGTCAGTTTCTGTCTACTGGAGAATCAGTGAATAAAACACAATCTGGGTGGAAATGTCTTTATTAACTTTTATGCAACCTGAGTGTTATTTTTAGTAATATTTCCAGAGGTACATGGAGGGGATAAAGAGAGCTGGGCCTTTTTTTTTTTTTTTTTTTTTTTTTGAGACAGAGTCTCTGTCTTCCAGGCTGGAGTGCAATGGTGCTATCTCAGCTCACTTCAGCCTCCGCCGCCCAGGTTCAAGCGATTGTCCTGTCTCAGCCTCCTGAGTACCTGGGACTACAGGTGCATGCCATCACTCCTGGCTAATTTTTCTATTTTTAGTAGAGACAGGGTTTCACCATATTGATCAGGCTGGTCTTGAACTCCTGACCTCAAGTGATCTGCCCGCCTCAGCCTCCCAAAGTGCTAGGGTTACAGACGTGAGCCACTGTGCCCAGCCTAGAGAGCTGGACTTTTAAGGCTAAATAGGAGTTGGGCGAGAATGTATTTCTATGCCAGTTTGCACACTTTGAAGTCACACTTTTTCTTTTCTTTTTGAGACGGAGTCTTGCTCTGTCGCCCAGGCTGGGGTGCACTGGTGCGATTCAGCTCACTACAACCTCTGCCTCCTGGGTTCAAGTGATTCTTGTGCCTCAGCCTCCAGAGTAGCTGGGATTACAGGCGTGGGCCACCACGTCTGGCTAATTATTGTATTTTTAGTAGAGACGGGGTTTTGCCATTTTGGCCATGGTGGTCTTGAACGCCTGACCTCAGGTGATCCAACTATCTTGGCCTCCCAAAGTGCTGGGATTACAGGCGTGAGCCACTATGCCTGGCTGCACACCTTGAATTACCTTGAATTTGAAAAGTTAACACTGTTTTTTTTTTTTTTTTTTTTTGAGATAGAGTCTTACTGTGTCTCCCATGCTGGAGTGCAGTGATGTGATCTCGGCTCACTGCAACCTCCGCCTCCTGGGTTCAAGTGATTCTTGTGAAGACTTGCATGTTTCTAAGATTTAAAGGATTCTCTCTAAGAGGTCTTATTTTGTTATTTATCATTTTTCCCAACTGAAAATTCACCTCATAAAAAAGCCTTGTTTTTAGCTGACTTATTTTTCAGGATCCCAAGATGGCTGGGCGAAAACTTGCTCTAAAAACCATTGACTGGGTAGCTTTTGCGGAGATCATACCCCAGAACCAAAAGGCCATTGCTAGTTCCCTGAAGTCCTGGCATGAGACCTTCACCTCCAGGTCAGTATGTTTCTGAGAGGGAACCCCATACTTGCCATTGAATCTAGAAACAAAACAGTATTAAGGAATTACGTATGAATTATTGATGCCTTTCTGACAACCTATAAAGAAATCCTGGCATTTTCATGATCCTAGGAGAGGAAAGTGTGGTGACCCTCCAGGCCATAGGAGGAAGGGATAGGAAAATTACCATGTGAATTTTCTACTGCTTATGAACAATGCTAACTTTTGCCATTCCTTGTGGGCAGGTTGGCTGCTTTACCTGAGACTCCACCAGCTATCGACTGGGCTTACTACAAGGCCAATGTGGCCAAGGCCGGCTTGGTGGATGACTTTGAGAAAAAGGTGGGACTTCATACCTCTAAAGCACTGAGCTTGTAACATGCCTGTGGGTGGGGAGCAGGAACAGGGATAATTACATACGCAGTGTGATAGCCAGATCCCTGAGGAAGCTTAGGAAAGATGCCTATGGCCAAAGGCCTGTGGTTGATTGAACTGTAAATAGGCACAGGAATTTAGGCTCTGTTCATTCAGCAGTACAGTGTAGCCTTCATCTGGGAGCCAGAGGGCTTTTTGATCAGCACAGGAGTTTTGACCTGCTCTGTTTCTGACCTGGATTAGTAGCTTCCAGCCCTTTGGGCTCCTGGGTGTATTGGCGACAACTCACTGTCCTTGTATTTGTAGTTTAATGCCCTGAAGATTCCTGTGCCAGAGGATAAATACACTGCCCAGGTGGATGCCGAAGAAAAAGAAGATGTAAGTAGTTGAGGCTCTTGCTTATTCTAAAATTCTCTCGATCCTGACTCTTTATTACAGCTAGGTTAAGGTAGAGTGAATTAAATGGAAAATTAAAGAGTTAACAACCACATAAAGGAATGGCTTGTCAATAAATGCAACAACGTGGACGAATTTCAAAATAATTATGCTGAGTGAAAGAAGCCAACAAGAAAAAGAAGAGTATAGCATATGATTCCATCTTTATAAGACTCTAGAAAATGTAGTTAAGTCTACAGTGGCTGCCTGGGGATGGTTGAGAGGGGACTGCTGGTTTCACAGGTGGATACAAATATCAAAACTTATCAAATGGTGTTCTTTAAATATGTGCATTTTCTCATATTTCAGATATACCTCAACAAAGCTGTTAAAAACAAGGAGTTGGAATTAGAAAAATTATCCAAGTAGTATTAAAATACCTAAGTATGGCCGGGCGCGGTGGCTCAAGCCTGTAATCCCAGCACTTTGGGAGGCCGAGACGGGCGGATCACGAGGTCAGGAGATCGAGACCATCCTGGCTAACACGGTGAAACCCCGTCTCTACTAAAAAATACAAAAAAAAAAACTAGCCGGGCGAAGTGGCGGGTGCCTGTAGTCCCAGCTACTCGGGAGGCTGAGGCAGGAGAATGGCGTGAACCCGAGAGGAGGAGCTTGCAGTGAGCTGAGATCCGGCCACTGCACTCCAGCCTGGGTGACAGAGCAAGACTCCGTCTCAAAA
>NC_037684.1:48289892-48324028 GCF_003255815.1 Theropithecus gelada | reverse complement strand
AAAAAAAAAAAAAAAAAAAAAAACCTAAGTATTTGCTTGAAAGTACTGAAGGCCAAACTTTGGAACTCAGTGGCTCCACCAAAGAGAAGTCTGGCTAGGTGCTCAGGTGGCGTGTCCTGACCATTCAGTGGCTGAGCCCTGTGAAAACAGGCATTCTGTAGGTCTTCCGGATGAGGAACTTGCAGAAGCAGCCGGGTGCTGCCATCCTAAGCTGGTTTTCCAGTATGGGCTTCTTTGTGAGTGTTAGTAAAAGCTGTGGTTTGCCTCTCAGAGTGAGTGCCCCCAAGAGGTCAGGGTAACCACGGATTCTCCATAGAGCAATAGGACAGCAGGAGTGGATTGGGACGACTCCTACTTTAGCAGCTGCTGGGGTAGAATGCAGCCTGGTTTCAGAACTGAATTTCTCTTTCTTCTTAAAGGTGAAATCTTGTGCTGAGTGGGTGTCTCTCTCAAAGGCCAGGATTGTAGAATATGAGAAACAGGTAAGGATGATGGGTAACCGTTGCCTATAATATCGTTTCTTTCATGGCCACCTGGTGGCAGGAACCTGCCTTGGATATTCTGCTTTCCGTCTCTGTTTACATTAACTAAACACATTTCCCCTCTTTCCAGCTGGAGAAGATGAAGAACTTAATTCCATTTGATCAGATGACCATTGAGGACTTGAACGAAGCTTTCCCAGAAACCAAATTAGACAAGGAAAAGTATCCCTATTGGCCTCACCAACCAATCGAGAATTTATAAAATTGAGTCCAGGAGGAAGCTCTGGCCCTTGTATTACACATTCTGGACATTAAAAATAATAATTACACAGTTCTGGGTGTGTCTTCTTCTCTGGTTGAGACAACTAAGCCTGTCTTCTGAGGTGGCCTCACTGGCAGTGGACTTTTTATTTAAATAGAAAGGTGAACCTAGAGAGGTTTGTTGGGCTGGTTGTCTGACAGGCTATGTAGGTGCCACTTACTGAGGCCCCAGGACTGCTGAAATGGCAACAAGTAACACTAGGTGCTATGGCAGTGTATTTCACTGTGATGTGGTAAATTGTTACATGCTGATTCTCTTCAACTTCCTCTTAGGTTTCAAACCCCTGGTTCCAAGGGAGTACTCCTGCTTGTCCATTAGTAAGTCACAAAAACAGCTGGTCCAAATGGCTAGGTGTAACAGCAGGGCTTTACTTTTCTGTGCTTCAGTTTTTGAGCACAAAAGTGGTATTAGAAAAGGAAACTTTGGTCCGGGCGTGGCTCACGCCTGTAATCCCAGCACTTTGGGAGGCCCAGGTGGGTGGATCACCTGAGGTCAGGAGTTCGAGACCAGCCTGGCCAACATGGTGAAACCCCATCTCTACTAAAAATACAAAAATTTGCCGGGTGTGGTGGGGGGCACCTGTAATCCCAGCTACTTGGGAGGCTGAGGCATCTTAGTCTCAGCTTGAGGCTTGATTGAACCTGGGAGGCAGAGGTTCCTGTGAGCCGAGATTGTGCCGTTGCACTCCAGCCTGACAGAGCGAGACTTTGCCTCTAAAAAAAGGAAAACTTTCATGCTGCAAAGTTAATTTACAGCTTTTTGCATTTGAACATGGAAAATTATTTTAACTTCATAGAGTTTTAAAATCCCCACTATTTACTGAGCAATGTCAGGAAATAGAGATGGTTTAAAGCAAGGTAGTAGATCATAGAGGAATGCAAGTATTAAAAAAGAAAAAAAAAGTATGGTGGTAGAAAGAGTTGTCCTTAAAGTCAGAGGACCTGTTATGCCTACCACCTAATTGCTGATTTTAGATTAATTGTTTACTGGCTTGAAACTTTCGTTTTCTCATTTACAAATATCAGGATTGTAATGAGAATTAAATGAGATAACCGGGGAAGTTTCTAGGTAAGAAAGTAGGCAAAGTCTGACTTGGTGTGGCTTAAATGCTGTAGGAAAAGTCTACATAGTCTACGCAGGGGAGACGTGACATTTCTGCCATTTCTTTCTTTCTTTCTTTTTTTTTTTTCTGAGACAGAGTCTTGCTCTGTCGCCCAGGCTGGAATGCAGTGGTGCGATAGCTCACTGCAACCTTCGCCTCCCGGGTTCACGCCATTCTGCCTCAGCCTCCCAAGTAGCTGGGACTACAGGCGCCCGCCACCACGCCTGGCTAATTTTTTGTATTTTCAGTGGACACGGGGTTTCACCGGGTTAGCCAGGATGGCCTGGATCTCCTGACCTCGTGATCCGCCCGCCTTGGCCTCCCAAAGTGCTGGGATTACAGGCGTGAGCCACCGCGCCTGGCCCATTTCAGCCATTTCTGCAGGCGCAGTATATTGTAGAAGAGCAACAGTGCCTGACAACCCTCGAGAAATCTGTGTGGTCTTTAAGAACATAAGCAGAGGAGAGCCTGGGTGCGTGGCTCCTGATTGGTAGGAGTAAGGCCGGGTTGAAGATGGAAGGCAGCAGAAGGGCAGAGTCTACTCCTCCCAAAACTACTGGAGTCAACAATAAGACTGGAAAGAGATGAGGAGCAGTAGCTGTGCAAGGCCTTTAATGTGCATAAGAGAAGTACCACACCCTTCCCCTGCGAGACTGCAGTCACTGAACTGGCACTCAGCCATCCCTCTGAGGATCTGAGGATGCAGACGACAGCCTAGTGAAAGCGCAGGGATTTGAGAAAAAAAATGCCTGGTTAGAGCTCGCGCTATTCAAGGAGAGCACTATTCAAGGAGAGCACCGAGCACTGCCGAGCCCCATGAAGGTGTTGGGATGTGAAGGGGGCATCCCCAGCATTAGGGGGCGCCCTTTGGGAGATTCCCTGTGCTAAATAACAGTGAGCAAGCAACTGGGAACAGGCTCAGCTAAAGGCACCTGGGTGGGAAGGAGGTACTTTTATTTTTTAATGCCCTCTTGGATTGTTCAGCATTTTTGCGTTATACATGCATTAATTTTACATTAAAAGGTAATTGGGCCGGGCGCGGTGGCTCACGCCTGTACTCCCAACACTTTCGGAGGCCGAGGCGGACAGATCACCTGAGGTTGGGAGGAGTTCGAGACCAGCCTGACCAACATGGAAAAACCCCAGTCTCTACTAAAAAAAAAAACCATTAAAAATTAGCCGGGCATGGTGGTGCATGCCTGTAATCCCAGCTACTCGGGAGGCTGAGGCAGGAGAATCGCTTGAACCCAGGAGGCAGAGGCTGTGGTGAGCCGATATCGCACCATTGCACTCCAGCCCGGGCAACGAGAGCAAAACTCAGTCTCAAAAAAATAATAATAATAATTATTGGTGGGCACAGTGGCTCACACCTGTAATCCCAGCACTTTGGGAAGCCTAGGCGAGCAGATCACCCAAGGTCAGGAGTTCGAGACCAGCCTGGCCAACATGGTGAAACCCCGTCTCTACTAAAAAATAAATAAATAAATAAAAATTAGCCGGGCATGGTGGCGGGCTCCTGTAATCCCAGCTACTCAGGAGGCTGAGGCAGAAGAATGGCTTGAACCCAGGAGGCAGAGGTTGCAGTGAGCCAAGATGGCACCATTGCACTCCAGCCTGGGTGAGAGAGCAAGACTCCGCCTCAAAAAAAAAAAAAAAAAGTAGTAGTAGTAGTAGTAAAAATAGGATTACGCTTTGCAAATCACTAGGAGGGGAAAAGTACATTCTATATAGCAAAAGTTACAGAATTAAATAGCATAATTACAGAATCAAACATAATTATGACGAATATGAATCAGTAAAGACCTCCTGTTAGGCAAAATTCAAACTGAGTCAACCCCATATCTAAGTACAAGCTGTCTGTCTTTGGCTAGGTTGACTGTATCGAGATTACTCTAAAAGCTGGCATCGAAGGACAAAAATTAAGTATCCTGCCTTTCTTTCTTTTTTTTTTTTTTCAGGAGGAGCTTCCCTCTTTGTTGCCCAGGCTGGAGTGCAATGGTGCTATCTTGGTTCACTGCAACCTCCGTCTCCCGGGTTCAAGCAATTTTCCTGCCTCAGCCTCCCAAGTAGCTGGGATTACAGGCGCCTGCCACCACACCCAGCTCATTTTTGTATTTTTAGTAGAGATGGGGTTTCACCATGTTGGTCAGGCTGGTCGCGAACTCCTGACCTCAGGTAATCTGCCCGCCTGGGCCTCCCAAAGTGCTGGGATCACAGGCGTGAGCCACCGCGGCCAGCCCATCCTGACTTTCTTAAACAAGTATTTATAGGATAAACAAATAACTTAAATATACAAGTGAAAATTCTTTTTTTTGAGACAGAGTCTCCCTCTGTCACCCAGGCTGGAGTGCAGTGGCGAGATCTCGGCTCACTGCAAGCTCTGCCTCCCAGGTTCACGCCATTCTCCTGCCTCAGTCTCCTGAGTAGCTGGGACTACAGGTGCCCACCACCATGCCCAGATAATTTTTCTGTGTTTTTAGTAGAGATGGGATTTTACTGTGTTAGCCAGGATGGTCTTGATCTCCTGATCTCGTGATCCACTTGCCTCTGCCTCCCAAAGTGCTGGGATTACAGGTGTGAGCCACCGTGCCCGGCCTTTATAGGATCTTTTTATGTGGCTGGCCCCTTCCCATAATTTAGGGCTGGACCAAATGCCCCTCCCTCAACTGTTCCTCTCTCACTAGTCAAAAGTTTCCCATCACCCTCTTTCCTTTGAAATCATCTTGTTTATTGGTTTGTTCATTGTCCCTCTCTCTCACTAGAGTGTAAGTCCCATCGAGGCAGGGCCTGGAGGGTGGTTTGTGGGGAACCGAAGCTTGAAGCCTAGAAAAGCAGTGATGGCTCTAGTGTCCAGGCTGGAGACACGCTGCTGCCACCATGTGCCAGGGCTTGGAAGCCAGAGCCAGCTTAAAAGTAGTGTCCATTCAACTTGGTGCTGGTCTTGGATGGAGAGAACAGTAAGAATTCTGGATGGCCCTGGAGAAGGGACAAGAGAAGTTTGTTCTTCTGGTTTGGTTCGTTGTTTCTTTTACAAAAGTACGAGATCACATTTTTAAGTCAAAAATTTTTTTTGAATCAAGGACTTCCAAGAATCTGATGAGGCCAGGTATAGTGGCTCATGCCTGTAATCCCAGCACTTTGGGAGACCAAGGTGGGAGGATTGCTTGAGCCCAGAAGTTCAAGGCGAGCCTGGGCAAAAAAGCAAGACCTTGAATCTAAAACAAATGAACAAGCAAAACCAGTGTGCAGTAGTATGTGCCTTTAGTCCCAGCTACTTGGGATTGGCAGGGAGCTGAGGCAGGAGAATTCTTTGAGCTCAGGAGTTTAAGGTTGCAGTGAGCTATGATTGCACCACTGCAGTGCAGCCTGGGTGACAGAGTAGACCCTGTCTAAAAAAAAAAAAACCCGGGCGCAGTGGCTCAGGCCTGTAATCTCAGCACTTTGGGAGGCCAAGGTGGGCGGATCAACTGAGGTCGGGAATTCGAGACTATCCTGACCAACATGGAGAAACCTTGTCTCTACTAAAATTACAAAATTAGCCGGGCATGCCTGTAATGCCAGCTATTCGGGAGGCTGAGGCAGGAGAATTGCTTGAACCCAGAAGGCAGAGGTTGTGGTGAGCTGATATCATGCCATTGCACTCCAGCCTGGGGAACAAAAGCGAAACTCCATTTCAGAAAAAAAAAAAAAAAAAAAAAGATGAAACAATGGACGCTCCCTAAGTAAATAGTAAATATAGTATCCTCAAAATGTTGCAGTATTCAACCTGGAATAGGCTGATGGGAAGCTGCCATGTATACAACCAGGGAAGTCCACCCAAAGCTCCGCAGGAGCGAAGGTTTTCAAGTAAAAAGCAAAAACAAAGCCGGGCGCGGTGGCTCACGCCTATAATTCCAGCCCTTTGGGAGGCCGAGGCGGGCGGATCACGAGGTCAGGAGATCGAGGCCATCCTGGCTAACACGGTGAAACCCCATCTCTACTAAAAACACAAAAATTAGCCGGGTGTGGTGGTGGGCGCCTGTAATCCCAGCTACTCAGGAGGCTGAGGCAGGAGAATCGCTTGAACCCGGGAGGCGGAGGTTGCGGTGAGCGGAGATCACGCCATTGCACTCCAGCCTGGGCGACAAGACTCCGTCTCAAACAAACACACACCCCAAATCCCTGGCCAGAATACAGAATAGTATACTTACAAACACACATGGCTGCGGGCGGTGGCTCACGCCTATAATCCCAACACTTTGGGAGGCCCAGGCAGGTGGATCATTTGAGGTCAGCAGTTCGTAAGCAGCCTGACCAATATGGTGAAATCCCAGCAGGCGCCTGTAGTCCCAGCTACTCATGAGGCTGAGGCAGGAGAATCGCTTGAACCCAGGAGGCGGACGCTGCAGTGAGCCAAGATGGCGCCACTGCACTCCGGCCTGGGCGACAGAGCAAGACTCTGTCTCAAACAAAAACAAAACAGCACTTTACTAAAAGAAAATAAATGCAGGCCGGGCGCGGTGGCTCAAGCCTGTAATCCCAGCACTTTGGGAGGCCGAGACGGGCGGATCACGAGGTCAGGAGATCAAGACCATCCTGGCTAACACAGTGAAACCCCGTCTCTACAAAAAAAAAAAAAAAAAAAAAAAAAAAAAAACTAAAACTAGCCGGGCGAGGTGGCGGGCGCCTGTAGTCCCAGCTAACGGAGTCCCAGCTTCTCGGGAGGCTGAGGCAGGAGAATGGCGTAAACTCGGGAGGCGGAGCTTGCAGTGAGCTGAGATCCGGCCACTGCACTCCAGCCTGGGCGGCAGAGCGAGACTCCGTCTCAAAAAAAAAAAAAAAAAGTGCATACAGAGGAAATTGAGAACATCGTTAAGTGTACACCGCTCTGATGTTTCACAGGCGGAACAGACCTGTTCCCATGGGAAAATCAGCAGCTTCCCAAAGCGCTTCTGAAGCTACCCCTATCCCAGAGTAGCACTATTTTGACTTCGTTTTGCCTACTCCCGGCGACTCCTTCCTCTCATCCATCAGCCCCCTTCCTCCCTCTCAGCGTTGTTGTGAGGGTTATGAGTAAAATTGAGGCTTTTTTTTTTTTTTTTTTTGGCAAACTCTGAATGCCGGATGTCATCCCCTTTGACCCTGCAGCCCGACTCTCCGCCTTTCCCCGGCTCCTCTGCTCGTCACCCCATCATGTCTGGGAGGCACCACCAGGCTTCCTGCCCTCTGGCTTTAGGCCGAGCCTCAGCAGCGGGAGAGTGGAGGGAAGGAGGAAGCTGAAGACGAGTATTTACTCCCTTGGCTCCCTCCCTGCGATAAGGTCACCAAGGGCTCTCTGCATCTCTGGACCTGACATCTTGGCTCCTGGGGGCGACTTTCGAAACCCGATTCCAGGTTCCAGGAGCTGCTGCCTTTTGTAGCCCTTAGGCCTGGTGATGGGGGGACAGCTCGTTACTAATGCCCATCCTGGAGTTCTCACGTTTCCTTACACTTGCCCTTGCTAAACGGGCCTCCTTTAAACGCTCCTCGGATTACCCAGTGGGAGTGTGCCATCTTCTTCCTTCCAGACGCTGACTGGTAAAAGAAATTAGCATTGGCCGGGCGCGGTGGCTCATGCCCGTAATCCCAGCACTTTGGGATGCTGAGGCAGGTGGATCACGAGGTCAGGAAACCGAGACCATCCTGGCCAACACGGTGAAACCCCGTCTCTACTAAAAATACAAAAAATTAGCCGGGCGTGGTGGCGGGCGCCTGTAGTCCCAGCTTGTTTGTCTGCTGTTAAACAGCAGACAAAACTCCAGTCCCTGGCAGGGCCCAGTGGCTCACGCCTGTAATCCCAACACTTTGGGAGGCTGAGGCAGGAGAATGGCGTGAACCCAGGAGGTGGAGCTTGCAATAAGCTCAGATCATGCTACTGCACTCCGGCCTGGGTGACAGAGCCAGACTCTGTCTCAGGGAAGAAGAAAAAGGAAAAAAAAAAAAAGAAGAAAGAAAAAAAAATAGCATTTTTCTTCCCCTATGTCCAAGTACACTTGCACACACAAGCATGCTGACACCCTCTTCCTCCAAGGACAGGGTAGTGGGGTGGTGGGTGCCCTCTGAATGTGGACAGAGCCCACTAGCAGGACTGAGGCCAGAGAGTTGGGCAGCACCCCCACTGCCCTTGAGGCTAGGGACTGGAGTTTTTTGTTTGGTTGGTTTTTTGAAGCAAACTTTCACTCTGTTGCCCAGGCTGGAGTGCAGTGGAGCGATCACGACTCGAACTTTTGACCTCGTGATCCGCCCGCCTCAGCCTCCCAGAGTGTTGGGATTACAGGCGTGAGCCATTGGGCCTGGCCAAAGACTAGAGTTTTGTCTGCTGTTTAACTTCATAAGGATAGACCGGGGCCGGGCGCGGTGGCTCAAGCCTGTAATCCCAGCACTTTGGGAGGCCGAGACGGGCAGATCACGAGGTCAGGAGATCGAGACCATCCTGGCCGACACGGTGAAACCCCGTCTCTACTAAAAAATACAGAAAACTAGCCGGGCGAGGTGGCGGGCGCCTGTAGTCCCAGCTACTCAGGAGGCTGAGGCAGGAGAATGGCGTGAACCCGGGAGGCGGAGCTTGCAGTGAGCTGAGATCCGGCCACTGCACTCCAGCCTGGGCGGCAGAGCGAGACTCCGTCTCAAAAAAAAAAAAAAAAAAAAAAAAAGGATAGACCGAAACATAACCCGCCCCATTTCATTTGCTTGTGGGTTTGTAGCTTGTAGAGCACGTTTACGAGGCAAATGTTTGGATGTTGAACTCGTTCAAGGTACAAGACAACAAGAAATGGGGCCCCACTTATCCTCACATCGGTTTGCCTTTCAAAGTAGTCAGTCTTCATCTAGAAGGAAAATTAATTGAAATAGACACATGCACAAAATAAAGGTAAATGATGTTAAAAAGACAAAACGTGCCAGTTGGTTTTTTTTTTTTTTTTTTTTTTTTTTTTTTTTTTTTTTTTTTTTTTTGAGACAGAGTCTGGCTCTGTCACCCAGGCTGGAGTGCAGTGGCCGGATCTCAGCTCACTGCAAGCTCCGCCTCCCGGGTTCCCGCCATTCTCCTGCCTCAGCCTCCCGAGTAGCTGGGACTACAGGCGCCCGTCACCTCGCCCGGCTAGTTTTTTGTATTTTTAGTAGAGACGGGGTTTCACCGTGTTAGCCAGGATGGTCTCGATCTCCTGACCTCGTGATCCGCCCGTCTCGGCCTCCCAAAGTGCTGGGATTACAGGCTTGAGCCACCGCGCCCGGCGCCCGTTTTTTACGTTATAACTTTTTTTTAAAAAAAATTACTTCTATTAAAATGGATCTCAAAAGACCAACTTTTTGCAGCTAAGCTACGCCACCACAAACGTGTTTCGAACCCAGAGCCTAAACCCTAAAAAAATTCCAAAGCCGTATCCTCTAGGCCACCGGGGAACCGCGCAAAAAGTGCGCGATCACGTCTTTTAGAATGAGACGCCACAGGCTGCGTAATGACGCCATAACCGGAAGCGTCCCGGGATGCAAAGCCTGATTGGACAGAAGCAGCTCCCCAGCATCGGATCCCGGGAGCCGCGGTACCGAGGGATTGGAAGGCATTTCTGGGCCTAAAACAAGTAAAGAGACGGAGATTATAGTTGCAAGGATTAAAACATTCCGACCACGAAGGGACTCGAACCCTCAATCTTCTGATCCGAAGTCAGACGCCTTATCCATTAGGCCACGCGGTCGCCTTCTATGTTTGCCTACCCGGGAGACCGATTTGATGGTCATTAAATGCTCGGGCGTGGCGCAGCTTCGGTGCTCGCACCCTGTCCGCCTATAGCGAAGCGCTCACCCTCCCTCTGGCCCCAGCCGCACGCGTAGTCACCCCCGAGCGGAGCAGCACCTGGACTAGTCTCAGAGCTTCCCTGAGAATTGTGATCGCGTGGCCTAAAGGATGAGGCGTCTGACTTCAGATCGTAAGATTTAAGGTTCCTTTGTGGTCGGGTTCTTTTTGAGCGAGCAGCCCGTGCCCCAACCCCAGCATCGTTTGAGGGTTTGTTCTTCCCTCTGTCCTCGTGCATCCCTAATCCTCCCAGCTATGCTCCACCGGGCTCTGCGCTCGCCGAGTGCTTCTTCTCGGCGTTACAGGGCACCGCTGGCTCCTGTTACCCGCGCATCGCCACCGCGTGGAGCTCTTGCGTAGCCCGGTGGGGACGCCGCGCCCAGCGGGCGGTTCATCCCGTCGTCCCGATGGCTTCTCAGGCTTGGAGCGCGGTGACCCACTGCAGGGCAGTGTTTGGGCACGTATGGTCGTATGCCTATCAATGAGCACGTGGGTTTGGCGTCTTACCGCGCCCCAGTGGCCTAATGGATAAGGCACTGGCCTCCTAAGCCAGGGATTGTGGGTTCGAGTCCCACCTGGGGTGGGACTGCGCTCTCAAGATAACTTTTGGTGCTGGCAACCGGAGACCTCAGAATCCACCACCACCTGCCCGCTACTTGCTTGCCTCTGCCCTGGTTTGCGCCCCTCACCTTCTCTTGCAGGACCCTCAGTTTGCAGTCACGGTGGTCATTTACCCCTGGTTCTCCGGGGCTGCCCCGCCAGGTGGAGCTGGGGTGTCCTGGGAACCCTTTGAGCAACTTTATTCTTACGACTTACCCCAGCTTCGAAATTGTGGGGCCCTACCCGGACGAAAGCTGTTCATTCAGGGGCTTGGCGAGATCCGCGCTTACCGGCTTTAGGTACTTGGAGGAGCTGGCGGCTCCTCAACACGTTGCACGGGTGTCGAACCAGAGACCAAAGTGGATTTCAGCGTCTCTGAGAAGGGAAGAGAAAATAAATAAAAAACACCGTAAAGAAACTTGCCACTTTTACCCCAGGTGGGACTCGAACCCACAATCCCTGGCTTAGGAGGCCAGTGCCTTATCCATTAGGCCACTGGGGCTTGTGACACGTGGTTGCGCCATCCTTTGCCCTCATAAGCGAGTGGCCCCTTTTTCTAGAGAAGGCCTCAGAGAGGCGCGATCCATCGAGTGGGTCCCTTCCTGCCGCGCGCACGTTTGGTGAGCAGGCGGGAAGATACCGCGGTGCGCAGGGACCTGCCCCCACCCTTACTTAGCGAGCACCAGCCTCTAGCCCCCGGCACTGGGACGCTCCATGGGGCCCGGAGGGTCCGCTTGGAGGTTGCCTGGACACCCGGACCATGGGGTATGAAGACTGAGGTTTGGAGGAGTTTGCTTCCTACCGCCCTGAGCCTTGCTGTCCACCTCTACAGAACTGATACAAAATCCAGGAATTTTAGGAAAACGTAGCGTAGGAAGTGAAGGAGAACAGACAAGTATTAATCATGAATATTGAAACAAACACTGAAAATCTTGCTTATCATGAGGGAATGTACAACCGGGGGAACAAGTCCTTCCGGTTATAATAGTAGAAATATGTATACTCGATATTACAAATATAGAGTAGATAGAAAGGAAAATCAGCCAAGTAGATATTTCACCCTAATTCTAACAAAGAACAAGCACATTTTAAAATGTTACGCACATTTAAAATCCACTATTAAAGGCTACAGGCCGGATGCGGTGGCTCACGCTTGTAATCCCAGCACTTTGGGAGGGCGAGGTGGGGGGATTGCTTGAGCCCAGGAGTTCAAAACCAGCCTGGGCAACATGGCGAGACGCTGTCTCATTTAAAAAAAAAAAAATTACGTGTGTGTGTGTGTGTGTATACATATATATATATATATATATAAAGTCTACTCACATCCGAAGGATTTAACAGAAGTTCAGCCAAGGGCAGCGTCAGCGTCGGTCACCGTTGTGCTTCTCTTGAGACCTTGCCAATCTGGCCCAGCATCGCAGGGCAAAGGAGACTTGGGGACATTCTTTTTTGTTTCTCTCCAAAATGTAGAATCTGCAGAAACCTGTCTCCTCCTCTTAATAGCAGCAAGAAGGATTTAACCCACTTGGCTCCAGTTTACTGCCTTGAGGATGCCCCCACTTTAAGTTAACTAACTTGTCCCTTGCTGGGACCCAGCACTCTGCTCCAGGGCAAACCTGCAGGGATGCCTTCTCTGCTTTCCTGCTGCCGCCCTCTAGCCAGGCATGTCCCCCCACCCACCCCACGCCTGCCCGGGGCTCAGCCTTGCCTCGCTCAGCTGTTCCTATTCGTCCCCAGGAATACTCTTGTCTCCCTGGGTCTTGGTTCTTCCAGCTCCAACCTCACTCCCAGCTCCAGGATTCCATTCCCTCTCCTGGGCATCACCACTGGGCACCCCTGCTCAAAGGCAAAACCACACTGATGCAGCTGTCCTCCCAAGGCCACTCCCCTTCATGACGTTCCTGAGTGCACAACATCATCCATGTCACACCCCCACTCCCACACCACCCAGGCCAATTTTCTGTCCTCATAATCCTCCAGCATCCGGTATTTCCTCCCCATCCCTGCTGCCACTGCCCTAGTTCCAGAACATGTCCCTGACTGCTCACATGAGGTCAGTTGCCAGCCATGCACACTTTCCTCCAGTCTCCTCGTTCTGTCATAGGCAGAGCAGTCTTCCTGCCACAGCTTCTGTAGGGGAAAGACTAAATGTCTTTAGCTGTCACTTTTAAGTCCTTTCTTAAGGATCCCAGTCAATGTGGCAGACTCATCTTTCACAGCTCCTCGCCCTCTGGGTTCCAGCCAAACTGGGCTACAAATCATGGCTGACATTGCCCAAGTACCAGCTCAGTGCCACTAACCACGTATCTATTGACTGAAATCCCACAATAACCTTATGAGGTAGGCGCTAATAACATAACCTCTGGTTTAGGCTGAACACAGTGGCTCACACCTGTAATCCCAGCACTTTGTGAGGCTGAGGCAGGCTGATCACTTGAGGTCAGGAGTTTGAGACCAGCTTGGCCAACATGGTGAAACCCCGTCTCTACTAAAAATACAAAAATTAGCTGGGTGTGGTGGCAGGCGTCTGAGTTCCCAGCTACTTGGGAGGCTGAGGCAAGAGAATGGCTTGAACCCAGAAGGTGGAGGTTGCAGTGACCCGAGATTGTGCCATTGCACTCCAGCCTGGGTGACAGAGTGAGCCTCTGTCTCAAAAAACAAATGAACAAACAAACAGAAAAACCCCTAGTTTATAGGTGGAGAAACTAAGGTTCAGAGAGGTTAGATAGCAGCTGGGGGAGGTGGACGGATGGGAGCTGACCCTGAGCAGTCCTCTTCAGAGCCCATTCTCTCAACCACAAGTTTCCTGTCCAGCCGCAGGCAGGCCTTGCAGTTGCCATTTTCCTAGCCTTTGCTGTTGGCCACCACTGGAGCCTCCCAAGTGACATGCTGTTACCCTGCCAGTTCCTCCCCTCCCTTCAGGCCCATCTCAAGCACATCTTCTCCAACCCTCCAGCTGGAACTAGTCACTCCTCTGCCTCCAGCAATCTACTGAGACCTTTCTTACGTCATTCATGATGCTTCAGGTCCTGCTACTGTAAGAGGAATCCATTTTTCCTCTCAGCTTTTATTATCACCTGATCAAATGTCAATTCTCTGGAAGAAAGAATTTTGCTTTATTCACTTGAGTCCTCCCCACCCCACGCTCTGAGTGCCTGGCATTCACTTAGCATTTGCTGAATTACTGAATGAACTAGTAAATTTTTTACATCCTGCATATGAGCCTCAGCTCCCTCCCAGACTCGAGTCCCTTGAGGACACGGACCACGTCTTTCCTTTAAAGGAGCCATGCTAATCTTCTCTGTATCATTCCAATTTTATTTTATTTTTGAGACAGAGTCTCACTCTGTCACCCAGGCTGGCTGGAGTGCGGTGGCGCGATCTTGGCTCACTGCAAGCTCCGCCTCCCAGGTTCACTCCATTCTCCCACCTCAGCCTCCCAAGTAGCTGGGACTACAGGCACCCGCCACCATGCCTGGCTAATTTTATTTTTGTATTTTTAGTAGAGACGGGGTTTTGCTGTGTTAGCCAGGATGGTCTTGATCTCCTGACCTTGTGATCTGCCCGCCTTGGCCTCCCAAAGTGCTGGGATTACAGGCATGAGCCACCGCACCTGGCATTCCAATTTTAGTATGTGTGCTGCTGAAGTGAGCAAATTTTTGTATTTTGTAAGTCATTTGTAAATGAATTTTCCCCTTGTTTAGACTCATGTGCTCACATCAACTAGATCAAAATCATATAGAACAGTTTAAGAAATTTATACATGCCACAGCAATCTGCTACTGCAATGCTAGCCTGAGAGGATTGCAAAATTCTCCTTCCAGTTCCAACTTACTCTTCGTGCCTCTAAAACCCACTGCCTAATACAGCACCTAACACACAATACTTTTTGTTACTCAAGATACCCACTGGTTTTGTTGGGGTGATCAGATCCAACACCAGGTCGTGGGGGCGATGAAGTCTGGTGGAGTCAAAGGAATGAGAAAAAGAGTTTGAGAGAAAAAGTGGGACCAGGAGGCCATCGCGAGTGGGGAGGCTGTGAAGGCCCCCACCTCTGGGAGCCCACACTGTTTATTGGTGCTCAAACAAAGAAACAGGTGGTGAGGATGTGGGGGTTGAAAGGAAACAGTGTATCAAGTGAATGAGAAACATGGCTGCTTGAGATAATGGGAGTGCTAGAAGCAAAGAGCTAAAGTCTAGCAGACATGCAAGCCCTGCCTCAGCTTCTCTCCCAACACTCAGCTTTTCTCCCAACATGCCCTGCTTCTCTTTTTGTAAAACCACCACAGCTACTATCATTATTACTAGCATAAGGTGACCTCTTTTTTAAATTAGTTGGGCAAGGCAATTTCAGGTTATGCAGCCCTTAATTGCCAGTTGGTGATCCAGCTTCATTTTTCTTAGCCCTTATTCAAAATGGAGTTGCTCTGGTTTGAATGCTTCCCACGTATCTCCCCCTTTCCCTTTTATGAGAGGACCCTTAATCCTAGGGGTTGCAGAAGGATGAAGGTCTGTTTTCTGTAACTTCTTCATGCTGAGTAGGGGTGATGATACTCCTGCCTATCTATTAGGGTCTCTTTTTTTTTTTTTTTTTTTTTTTTTGAGACGGAGTCTCGCTCTGTCGCCCAGGCTGGAGTGCAGTGGCCGGATCTCAGCTCACTGCAAGCTCCGCCTCCCGGGTTCACGCCATTCTCCTGCCTCAGCCTCCCGAGTAGCTGGGACCACAGGCGCCGCCACCTCGCTCGGCTAGTTTTTTGTATTTTTAGTAGAGACGGGGTTTCACCGTGTTAGCCAGGATGGTCTCGATCTCCTGACCTCGTGATCCGCCCGTCTCGGCCTCCCAAAGTGCTGGGATTACAGGCTTGAGCCACCGCGCCCGGCCTAGGGTCTCTTGTATTCAGGTAGGGAGGAGTTCAGTCAGAAAGCATTGGTCCGTTAAGCATCTATAGGTAAAACCCTGGTGCTCCAGCAGTTTCTCAGCATGGCTCATACTGGGGGAACCAGGCACATGGTTGGGATCCATGGCTCCTTCCAGTCTCCTCTTCCATGGTCGTACACACGTTGAGGGCACCTACACGGTTTGTTCATCTCCTGCAAAAACACAAGCATACCCTCACCCCCATGTTAGTAAATCTACTGAAACAGAAGCAAAAACTTTTGTGGCTGTAGCTGGGAGACATGCCATTACTGAAGCATTTGTAACTCAGTTTTGGCCTCGTTGGTTAGTTACTGTGAGATAAAACTTACCGTTGATAATGAGAAGCAGGCCCCTTCTAACAGAAGGCACAGAGAAAGCAAACTGAGGCTTAAAAGCAATCCAAAGGCTGGATGCAGTGGCTCACACCTGTAATCCCAGCACTTTGGGAGGCTGAGGTGGAGGATCACCTAAGGTTGGGAGTTCAAGTCCAGCCTGACCAACATGGAGAAAATCCGTCTCTACTAAAAATACAAAAAAAAAAAAAAAAAAGAAAAAAAAATTAGCCAGGCGTGGTGGCGCATGCCTGTAATCCCAGCTACTTGGGAGACTGAGGCAGGAGAATCACTTGAACCTGGGAGGCAGAGGTTGCAGTGAGCGAAGATCACGCCATTGCACTCCAGCCTGGGCAACAAGAGTGAAACTCCATCTCAAAATAAATAAATAAAAGCAATCCTTAAACTTTCAATTTGCACTGTACAGGTGGGGCCACTAGATGCTGTGGTTCATGATAGATCTTCAGATGTTAGGTGGGCACCCACAGAGGTACCTGATTGTCACCTGGAGAGACACAAGCAAATCCTCTTCCCCATAAAATTATCTTTCCTTTTTCCCAGCTCTTTGTATGTGCATCCCTCCACCATATATCTTGTCCAGCCTTTTTATTTTCCTTTTGTCCTGTCAGGTGTTGTTCAGCTGCAGTCACGGGTTGATCTTTTTGTAAATTTAAAATATTTAATGTTAATAAAGCTAAATGCAATTGCATATGTAGTGTCTTATATTCCTGGTCCCCTCCTTTTTGCTTTTGTATTTGAGTTTTTAAAGTACAATTAGCTCTTTCCAGTAATGCTTGTCTTTGTGAGTTATATGGAATACCTGTAGTATGGGTACTATTCCATTGTTGAAAAAATGTAGCCATGGCTTTACTACAGTATCCTAGGTCATTACCAGTTTTGATTTTTTCTGGGATTCTCATAACTGAAAAGCAAGATAAAAGATGTCTTTTAACATGAGCTGTAGCTTCCCCTGTTTGACATGTGGCCCAAATAAAATGTGAATAGGTATCTACTGAAACATGAACAACGGACAATTTTCCAAAAGCGGGAATATGTGTTACATCCATCTGC
Source organism: Theropithecus gelada (assembly GCF_003255815.1). Lineage (NCBI taxonomy): Eukaryota > Metazoa > Chordata > Mammalia > Primates > Cercopithecidae > Theropithecus > Theropithecus gelada. The sequence goes on along the minus strand of NC_037684.1, from coordinate 48,307,391 downwards.
CAGATGGAATTTGGAGATAAACCTCTAGGGTTAACTCCTTTTATGTGGCAGATGCAGGACTTGGCAGGCAGAACAGTGTTGCACAATTTCTTTAGCTTGTTTCCATGATAGACCATATCTTTTCCTAAGGCCTGAGGCATTAAGACGGGTTAAAGAATGAAATGTTTGTGCATCAGCAAAGGTTGCAGACACCAGTGCATCTGCCCTTTGATTAAGTTTAGTTAAAGGGCCAAGGAGGTTAGTATGTTCTCTCATATGAGTGGTATAGAAAGGGGAATGCCTTTGTTGCACTGCTTGCTGTAAAGAATGAAATAAAAGATTAAGTTGTTCATCAGCCACATTTCAAATTAAGGCACATTCAATATTTTGCATGGCTTGCACTACCTAGCCTGAATCAGAAACAATGTTTACTGGCTGCTTAAAAGTTTTTAGCACTATAATCACAGCCATAAGTTCAGCCCTTTGAGCAGAAAGAAGCAGTCTGTTTGAAAAACTTGCTGTTGAGGTGTTGCAAATGAGGCTTTTCCATTACTAGATCCATCAGTAAAAATGGTAATGGCTCCTTCAATAGGGGCTTTTTGAGTAATAGAAGGCAATATCCAGGATGTTAATTTTAGAAACTGGAAGATTTTAGACTTAGGATAATGATTATCAAGAATGCCAACAAAACTGGCAAAATTAACCTGCCATTCTTGGAAATTAATATAGGCTTGTTGAATTTGTTGCTTAGTTAATGAAACTATAATCTGATTTGGATCATATCTCATTAGCTTTGTTGTGTGCAGCCTCGCTTGCCCTACTAGCACAGCAATTTGATCTAAGTACAGAGTGAGTGTTTTGGTTGTATTGTGAGGTAGAAAAAGCCACTCAACCAGATCATCTGCTGGTTTATTATTTATGGTGGGAACAGTAAAACCAAATTTTTCATAATCTTGGGCAGCTAAAGGAATGGTAAAAAAGCAATCCTTTAGATCTATCACTATGAGAGGCCAGTATTTTGGGATCATTGTTGGGGAGGTCAGCCCTGGTTGTAGCGTGCCCATGGGTGGAATCACAGCATTAACAGTCCTTACATCTGTTAACATTCTCCATTTCCCTGATTTTTTCTTAATGATAAATACAGGAGAATTCCAAGGGGATAGAGTAGGCTCTATATGTCCCTTTTGCAATTGTTCCTGCACCAGTTCTTTTAAAGCCTTCAGTTTTTCCTGTTTCAGCAGTTATTGCTCCACCCAAACTGGTTTGGCAGTTAGCCAAACAAGAGGAATGGGAGCTGGAGGCTCAACAATGGCTGCTCCTAAAAATGACACTCCAATCTGGTTCAATCTATTTGTCCTTCTAAAGGTTCTCATTGGCCATTTAAATTTTTTCCTAGTTCTTTTCCCAGACAATGTCCTGTATTTTTCATCATTTGTCTACTATTATTACTACTATATTGATCCGTAGGAATAGATATTTCAGCATCTCATTATTGCAATAAGTCTCTACCCCATAAACTGACAGGAATAGGTGTAATGACAGGCTGAATTGTCCCTTCCTGACCATCTGGCCCTTCACATGGTAAAATCAAAGAACTTTGAAAAACTTCTGAGGCACCTCCTACTCTAACAATACCAGTGGATGCCTTTTGTTTAGGCCAGTGCAGGGGCCATTGATTTATAGCAATATAGAGACATCAGCTCCAGTATCTACTAGTCTTTAAAAATCTTTTCCCTGAATAGTTACTGTGCAAATATGTCTTTTGTCAGACACTTGATTAACCCAATGCACAGCCTTTTCTGCTTGATTAGTATTACGAAAGCCTCCTGTTCTTTTCACTGTGCTGCTTCCTGGTTTTATGTAAGGTAACAGCAACAACTGAGCAATTCTTTCTCCTGGGGAGGCAGACCATGGAGTCAAGGGACTAATAACTAATTGAATTTTTCCGGTATAATCAGAGTCAATTATTCCCGTATGTACAGTAACACCTTTTAAATTTTTTTTTTTTTTTTTTTTTTTTGAGACGGAATCTCACTCTGTCTCCCAGGCTGGAGTACAGTGAGTGGCTCAATCTTGGCTTACTGCAAGCTCCACCTCCCAGGTTCACGCCATTCTCCTGCCTCAGCCTCTCAACTAGCTGGGACTACAGGCGCCCACCACAACGCCCGGCTATTTTTGTTGTTGTTGTTGTTTTGTATTTTTTAGTAGAGATGGGTTTCACCATGTTAGCCAGGATGATCTTGATCTCCTGACCTCGTGATCTGCCTGCCTTGGCCTCCCAAAGTGCTGGGATTATAGGCGTGAGCCACCGTGCCTGGCATACCTTTTAAATTTAGACTAGACCTTCCAAGTCATAGACCGACTGTTCCTGAGGATAAGGGTCCCCTAACTCCCATGGGGACCTTCTTTGGTGGCTCCCCAGGAAGTGTGTCTGGAATTGGTTCCTTCTGGTGGGTTCTTGATCTTGCTGACTTCAAGAATGAAGCCACGGACCCTCGTGGTGTTACAGTTCTTAAAGATGGTGTGTCTGGAGTTTGTTTCTTAAGATGTTCAGATGTGTCCGGAGTTTCTTCCTTCCAGTGGGTTTGTGGTCTCGCTGACTTCAGGAGTGAAGACATAGACCTTCGCAGTGAGTGTTACAGCTCTTAAAGGTGGCGTGTCCAGAGTTGTTTGTTCCTCCTGGTGGGTTCGTGGTCTCGCTGACTTCAGGAATGAAGCCGCAGACCCTCGCAGTGAGTGTTACAGCTCATAAGAGTAGTGCGGACCCAAAGAGTGAGCAGCAGCATTTATTGTGAAGAGCGAAAGAATAGACCTTCCACAGCATGAAAGGGGACCCAAGCAGGTTGCTGCTGCTGGCTCGGGTGGCCAGCTTTTATTCCCTTATTTGGCCCCACTCACATCTTGCTGATTGGTCCACTTTACAGAGTGCTCATTGGTGCGTTTACAAACCTTTAGCTAGACACAGAGTGCTGATTGGTGTGTTTACAATCCTTTAGCTAGACAGAAAAGTTCCCCAAGTCCCCACCTGATTCAGAAGCCCAGCCGGCTTCACTTCTCATAAGGAGACAGGAATTGTGCTGTAGAGGTCTATGGCCACACTGCCTGCTGAGGCAGGGGACAGTTGTTGCACAGGGCACTGGCTGTGCCGGGTATGCCTCAGTTTGTTGAGGGGCTCAAGGCAGGCCCCTATTCCCGTTTCCCGAAAGAGGTTGTCCATCATTGCTAAATTTAGAATGACATTGTCTTGCCCAGTTTTTGCCTTTCTTACACCAGGGACATATGCCGGGACTTTTCTGTTGACTGATGGTAGAAATGTTTGCTTTTGATTTCCTTTTCTGCATTCCTTTCTTGTGTGTCCAAATTGCCCACAATTAAAGCAAGAGCCTGAGAAACGGGGGCATATTCTTTCCTACTCTTAATCCAGCCATAGCCTGAGCTAAAAGAGTAGCCTTATGTAAGTTACCTCCAATGCCAATGCAAGCCTTAATATATTTAGCTAAATAAGGCTTCCCTCTCTGGGGTCTAATAGCAGTTTGACACTGTGCATCAGTATTATATGCAAGAAGCTGTATTACATCCTGAGCCGTTTTATCAGTTATGGCTTTACACACAGCCTCTTGGAGTGGAGCAATAAAATCAATATACAGTTCTTTAGGTCCTTGTCAGAGAGAACTGACATAAGGATATTTTTCCCCTGTAACATTTATCCTTTCTCATGCTGGTAAGCACAGCTGAACAATGGCAACATCCTCCATTACTGCTTGATTCTCTAATCGACCCCAATTAGGGCCAAGTCCCATTAACTGTTCAAAGGAAGCAGGCACAGGTGGCTGTGCTTGTATGTTTTCCCTTACCTGAGTTTGAGCTTCATCAGCCTACCAGGTTTTAAACTGCAAATACCGAGATGGAGTGAGAACAGATTTTGTCAAAGTATCCCAGCCACATGGTATTAATCTACTATCAAGAGCCATATTTTTTAATAGAGTTTGCACAAAAGGAGAGTTCGGTCCCTATTGACTAACGGCTTGCTTAAATTCGGTTAGTAACTTAAAAGGAAAAGTGGCCAATTAGCTGTATTCTGTCCTCTCTGCTGGACGATAGTAACAGGAAATTGCCATGCTTCAAGTCTCCCTCCACTCTAGCTTTTTGAATGTAACTTTGTATAGCACCACCGGTTGCTCCAGGTTTTAATGTTGCAACTTCAGAAGCAGTAAGTTTTTCAGCTAATTCATCTTCTGAACCATTTGGAGAGAGAGGAGGTGGCCATTCACTTATTCAGCAGGTGGAGCTGACAGGCTAATAGAACATACTTTTTTTAGTTTTCCTTTCTTTTCTTTAATCTCCTCCGGTAGCTGTTCCTCACACTCAGAATCTGAAGTTAGTTTTTTACACTCGTCCTCCTCTGAATCTGCCTCATCATCTCTTTGAAATGGCTGAAGAGCTGCCTTTATTAGCGCCCACACTGACCAAACAGAAACTCCAATTTCTGCTCCTTCTTTATACGCCTTTTAAAAATCTCTGCCAATTCTCTGCCATTCATCTAACTCCATAGTCCCTTGTTTCGGAAACCATGGGCAAAACTGCTTTACTGTACTAAAGAGTGATGACAAATTCTGAGTACTAACTTTCACTCCCCCTCTTCGTAATAAACGCCTTAAGAAATTTAAATAAGCAGAATATCTGCTTTCACTTTATCCCATTGTTACCCTAGTTCTTCTGAGCACTCAGCTTTCCTGTCGAGCTTTGTTTAGACGCCCTTGGGTGTCCTTTGACCATGCGTCCCCCGCTTTCACACGCTCTAGCGTTCCTTCACCAGGGTCTTTGTCACCTCACGTTGGGAATGTTGGGGTGATCAGACCCAACACCAGGTCATGGGGGCAACAAAGTCTGGCAGAGTCAAAGGAATTAGAAAAAGACAAGTTTGAGAAAGTGGGACCAGGGGGCCATCGTGTGGAGGCTGTGAAGGCTCTGATCTCTGGGAGCCCACAGTATTTATTGGTGCTCAAAGAAACAGGTGGTGAGGATGTGGGGGTTGAAAGAAAACAGTGTATCAAGTGATTGAGAAACATAACATATGACTACTTGAGATAATGGGAGTGCTAGAAGCAAGGAGCCAGCAAGTCTAGCTGACAAGCAAGCGCTGCCTCAGCTTCTCTTCCAACACAGCTTTTCCCCCAACTGCTTTCTGTTACCCACGTCTCTTAAAACCTAAACCCCTTGGCTGGGCGCAGTGGCTCATGCCTGTGATCCCAGCACTTTGGGAGGCCGAAGTGGGTGGATCACCTGAGGTCAGGAGTTCAAGACCAGCCTGGCCAACATGGTGAAACCCCATCTCTACAAAAATACAAAAATTAACTGTGGATGGTGGCATGCACCTGCAACCCCAGCTACTGGGGAGGCTGAGGCAGGAGAATCACTTTAACCTGGGCGAAGGAGGTTGCAGTGAGCCAAGATCACGCTATTGCACTCCAGCCTGGGTAACAGAGCAAGACTCCATCTCAAAATAAAAAAACCTAAACTCCTTACCTAAACCAACTTGAATTCAAGGCTCTCCTCATCAAGCTGGTCTCTCTCCAGGCTCACCTCCCACTGCAATGGTGGATCGCCCTGCATGAATCCACCATTCAGTGCTTCTGCCTTCTTTGTCACCCCCTCCACCTCAGCCCTTCAGTCTCCTGTGTTCAAACTATTCCCTTCAAATGGCATGTCCTCCTCCCCTCTACTGATGAAAGTCCTATGCCTTTTCCATAGCCCAGCTCAAATGCCCACTTACCTGTCTCAGCCCTCCTACCTGGTTGTGTGTGTGGTGGTTTTTTTGTTTGTTTTGTTTTTGACACGGAGTCTGGTTCTGTCGCCAGGCTGGAGTGCAGTGGCGTGATCTTGGCTCACTGCAACCTCTGCCTCCTGGGTTCAAGCAATTCTGCCTCGACCCCTGAGTAGCTGGGATTACAGGTACCCAGCACCTATTTTAGTAGAGACAGGGTTTCACCATGTTGGCCAGGCTGGTCTTGAACTCCTGACCTCAGGCGATCCACCGACCTCAGCCTCTCAAAGTGCTGGGATTACAGGTGTGAGCCACCAAGGCAGTTTCTTTTTTTTTTTTTTTTTTTTGATGAGATACAGTCTTGCTCTGTCGCTCAGGCTTAAGTGCAGTGGTTCAATTACGGTTCACTGCAACCTTGAACTCCTGGGGGCTCAAAGTGATCCTCTTGCCTCGGCCTCCCGAGTTGCTGGGACTATGGACATATGTCACCACGCCTGGCTAATTTTTGTAGTTCTTGTAGAGATTAGATCTCCCTATGTTGCTCGGGCTGGTTTTGAACTCCTGACCTCGTGTGATCCTCCTGCCTTGGCTTCCAAAGTGTTTAGATTACAGGCATGAGCCACCATGCCTGGCCTGTGTGTTCTTTCACAGCAGACACCAGAACCCTTTCCTGTTCCCCAGTGCTGTGTCAATAACTGTGCAGCTGATTTAACTGAGAGAAAAGGTAGGAATTGTTTTCTGAAGCATTCTGAATGAGAAGGGAAACCTAATGAGTTTTGAATTTTATTGTGGCTAACACATTAGATGCATTATTAAGGTTTGACAATATGGTGACTGCCTATAAAGACTTTTGCAACCAGTGCCTGTAACCTTCATTCCAAATGAACGTTCTTGTGATGGCTCCAATGTTATAGACAAGCATTAACAGCCAAAAAGAAAAAAGGAAATCTCCTTATGGTGTGAAAGGCCTCTCAGCTGCAGCTGCCCTGACACCCAGACGAGCCCTCCCAGCTGCAGAGGGTGATTTCAGTCCATGTCAACTCTCCTGCTTGTCTTTACAGCAGAATGAATTCTCTTTTGTCTCAGCCTTTCCCGATTCATGTTTTCTATCCTGAAAACAAAAAGACTGCAATTAGTCCCAGATGCTCAATCAGTGCTTTTCAAAGTGGCAAGAGGAGTTGGAAGCTCAACGGGAAGCCGGGAAGCCGAGCAGTTATACCAGCAGGCACCAGCCCGCAGGCCTCCGTCCCAGGTCAGCATCCTCCTCTTCCTAGAGCTTCTCCCATGGCCGGCCTTGGACTCTCCCCTGCCCCTTCCTCACCTGTGTAGACTCTTGTCCACACAAATCAGTTTATAGCAACTTAGGGCATTTCCTGGTACCTGATTCTCTGAAGTTTAACATCTTCTTTTGTTGGCTCCTTGGGTGTCTCGCTGGCCTCAGCGATCATGTCTCGAATTTTCTGCAGGCAGTCTGCCAGATTCCGGAACTGATAGCGGCTGCTCTCAGAGGTGAGGATCAACTCTCCTAACCTGTTGATCTTGTTTTTATGCTGCAGAAGACAAAGGAAAAACTGGAGTCCTACAGAGTAAAGGTTTAAAAGCCACTGAGGGATTTCTAGGGAAAGAAAGGAATGGTGGTTACCATGATGGCTATCTTCTGCCGCACAGGCTCTGCGATCCAGTCGGCAGTTGCCAAATGGAACCTGACTTCCGCCTTGGAATTCACTGTGGATGAAAGGGAGAAGGGAGCATGGGTGCCTGAGACTTCCAGGAAGGATCAACCCCTGGGTGACCAGTGACCATCCTGAAACAAAGGGAGGCCAGAGACCTAACCATGTACATTCTAGCCTATGTCCAAGTTGGCTATGAACAAGTCTGCAAAGACAGTGAGGCACTCTTGGGCAAAAATAGACTTCCGGTAACTAAGCACCCAGTGCTTCTCTTACAGTTTTACTGGGTTGAAAAAAAAATGGAGGGAACGGGTTGCACCAGAATGAAGGAAACCTGTTCTTGGAGCTAGCTGCCACCTCACACTGCGATTTCTCTTTGTTTAGACTCACAAGCCGATCCTAGTCCTAGCAACCCACAGCTGAATGTCTGAGAATCAGACCACATTCAAAAGAATAGAGAGGATTATTATAAGCCGGCAGTATTAAAGCTTCTGCTGAAAAATCCCTTTATTCCATATGAACATAAACACAGAGTTCCTCAAGCCCACCTCCCAGCTACATTTTAAAGCAAAAGAAAGCAACAAGGCACCCCGTACCTTTGTTCACATTCTGCCCCCCAGGACCACTACTCCGACAATAAGATATTGTCAAGCGATCTGTAAAACAGAAGAATGTACACACACAAAACTGATTACCTCATGGCAAATGTGCAAACTGCTAATTAACTATCAACACAGCTATCCCTATTATATATCTTTCTCTTTCAATGACTTTTTTTTGTTTGTTTGTTTGAGACAGAGTCCCGCTCTGTTGCCCAGGCTGGAGGGCTGTGGTGCAATCTCGGCTCACTGCAACCTCCACCTCCCGGATTCAAGCAATTCTCCCGTCTTAGCCTCTTGAGTAGCTGGGATTACAGGCGCGTGCCACCACGCCCGGATAATTTTTATATTTTTAGTAGAGACGGGGTTTCACCATATTGATCAGGCTGGTCTCAAACTCTTGACCTTGTGATCCACCCGCCTCGGCCTCCCAATCAATGACTTTTATATACAGTCATCCCTCAGTAGCTATCAGGTATTGGCTCTATGACTCTTGTGGATACCAAGATCTGTGAATGCACAGTCCCTGATATAAAATGGTATATTTGCAAATAAGCTGCACATATCCTCCTGCATACTTACAACCATCTCTAGATCGCTTATAACACCTAATACAATATAAATGCTATAAACACTATGTAAATACTTGTTATACTGTATTTTTTTGGTGTGTTTTTTTTTGTTTTTTTTTTGTTTTTTTTTTTTGAGACAGAGTCTCACTCTGTCACCCAGGCTGGAGTGCAGTGGTGCACAGTCTCTGCTCACTGCAAGCTCCGCCTCCCAGGTTCACGCCATTCTCCTGCCTCAGCCTCCCAAGTAGCTGAGACTACAGGTGCCCGCCACCACACCCAGCTAATTTTTTGTATTTTTAGTAGAGGTGGGGTTTCACCACGTTAGCCAGGATGGTCTTGATCTCCTGACCTCATGATCAGGCCTCAGCCTCCCAAAGTGCTGGGATTACAGGCGTTGAGCCACTGCGCCCAGACTATACTGTATTGTTTAGGGAATCATAAGAAGAAAAAAATTCTGCACAAGCTGCAACCATCCTTTTTGTTCTTTTTCAATTTTTTTTTTTTTTTTAACAGTCTCACTCTGTCACCCAGGATACAGTGCAGTGACGCAATCAAAGCTCACTGCAGCGACCATAGCTCACTGCAGCCTCAAACTCCTGAGCTCAAGTGATCCTCCTGCGTCAGCCTCCCAAGTAGCTAGGACTACAGGCATGTACCACCATACCCTGCTGATTATTTTTTTTAAAAATTTTTTGTAGTTATGCGGTCTTGTTATGTTGCCCCGGCTGGTCTCAAACTTCTGGGCTAAAGTGATCCTCCCAAAGTGTTGGGGTTACAGGTGTGAGCCACCGTGCCCAGCCTCTTTTTCAAAGATTTTTGATCCACAGTTGGTTGACTCCGTGGATGTGGAACTCAGATACAGAGGGCCAACTATATATATAAATGTAACATCTGGGTCAGTGAAGCTGGAGATTATTCAGATGTCAAAACTGAAATTAGAGTAAGTAATTTTCTCAAAGTCACACAGATAGCAAAAGTAGAATCAGGACTTGGCTGTCTGCTTCTAGCCCCGTACATTCCACCTGATCTGCTGCCCTCACTTTTTGCTGCTTGTTTTCTGTTTGTTTTAAAGCAAGGATTATTTCAAAAGTTCAAACTAAGGGACGGAGTTAGTTTCATCCAAGATGTGGTGGATGTGGAATCTCAACAGACTATATAAGCTCTAAGAGGGCAGGACTGTGTCTTATTCATGGTGTGTTCATGGCTGTTCCCTGGGCCTAGCTCACGGTTAGTGTTAAAACATCTGTTGGATGTATGAGGAGCTGGGAGCTCTAGCTTCAAACACTGGCTCCATCACGAAGTGACCATGATCTTCGCAAAGTCTCATTGTTTTTCTTGGTCTAATTTTTGTTTGTTTTTAATCTGTAAAATTAGGTTTCATCCTTCCCTTTTTATAATTAATGAGAAGCAGTCTTGTCATATCTGAGGAATGGAGGGAAGGCATTATATTGGGAAAATCTGAGTAACTGCAAGAAGTTTGGGTGGCAAGGAACTGTGGCACCATGGTGGCAGAGAGCTGGCCTCAGTGAGCAGTAGTGACTCATCTTGGGACTGCTTTTAAGAGGATTTCCTCCTTTGGAAAAATCAAATTAAATCCACTTTCTGACTAGGTAACAAGTGCACGTGCCACTGCAGGGGAACAGTTCTGCCATGGTGATCGCTGGCAACCTTGCACATGGGCAAAGCTTGAGCTGCAGCTGACTGAAGTCTTTATAGGAATGGAATGCTTTGGGATTCATGAGAGTGTGGGAGGCTGGTGAGGAGCTACTACCAGGCCACTGCCCACTTGCCTGCCTGTCTCCCCCTAGGAGGCTGTCACGAGACACTTCTCTTCACCTCCAGTTCTGATGAGATGGGAGGCTTTCTGCCTCCTCCCCTACACACATGCTGCCCTTACAGCACAGCTTCGTTTTTATTTTTTGAGACAGGGTCTCACTCTGGCACCCAGGCTGGAGTCCAGTGGCACAGCAGCCTCAACATCCCAGGCTCAAGCGAACATCCCGGGCTTAAGGGATCCCTCGGCCTCAGCCTCCCAAGGAGCTGAGACTACAGGCAGGCACAGCTTCAAGCTATAAAACTGCTTTGCTGCAGCATGTGGCTCCTCAGCCACAGGGTATCCTGTCCCTTGGGTTGTGGTCATCTGGCCTCTGTTTCAGAGTCATCTTGAGCAAGGGCCACAGGAAACCAGTACCTTTGGTTGCTCTTCCTTGCACTGTCTGTGGAAGTCACACACTGTCTGAATCTCAAAAAGGCTCATTGTTTCTTTACAGGCTGTAACTATTAGGCCTTGCTTATGCTTGACAGGTACAAAATTTTACAGTTATGCAAATGGTTTATTTACATGAAAATGTCTCTCATTCTTGTCTCCTAGCCACCAAGTTTGTCTTATCTCTCTATTCCTCCAGGCAGTCACTGCATTCCTTTCAGATCTAGATATCTTTCTTTTTTTTTTTTTTTTTTTTGAGACGGAGTCTCGCTCTGTAGCCCGGGCTGGAGTGCAGTGGCGTGATCTCGGCTCACTGCAAGCTCCGCCTCCTGGGTTCACGCCATTCTCCTGCCTCAGCCTCCCGAGTAGCTGGGACCACAGGCGCCCGCCACCTCGCCCGGCTAGTTTTTTGTATTTTTTAGTAGAGACGGGGTTTCACCATGTTAGCCAGCATGGTCTCGATCTCCTGACCTCGTGATCCGCCCGTCTCGGCCTCCCAAAGTGCTGGGATTACAGGCTTGAGCCACCGCGCCCGGCCTGATCTAGATATCTTTCTACACAGATATGGATATAAAAATAGACACAGATATATTGATACAGATATTCAGAAATAGATATTTCAGGCCGGGCGCAGTGGCTCATGCCTGTAATCCCAGCACTTTGGGAGGCTGAGGCGGGCAGATCACGAGGTCAGGAGATCGAGACCATCCTGGCTAACACAGTGAAACCCCATCTCTACTAAAAAATACAAAAAATTAGCCGGGCATGGTGGCGGGCACCTGTAGTCCCAGCTACTCAGGAAGCTGAGGCAAGAGAATGGTGTGAACCTGGGAGGCGGAGCTTGCAGTGAGCAGATTGTGCCACTGCACTCTAACCTGGGCGACAGAGCGAGACTCCGAAAAAAAGATATTTCAGAGATATAGATACGTAAAACACAAATGGTAGCTTATAAACTCTCCTGTGTCTTCCTCTTTCGATTCATCTATTGTAAAGAGTGCTCCACGTCATGAGAATGTCAAGAGCTCTCCACTCAGGTGGCACACGGCACAATATGATGTGAGTGGCCACGCCATCATTTATTTGCTATTCTAAATAATGCTACAAAGATTCTACTTCTGCACACCCAGAGACGGTCTCTTTAATTGGGCTGGAGAGATCTGGAAGGAATGTGTGAGGGATGAGAGAAATGACTGATTTTTTCTTTTATTTTTTTCCTCTGAGACAGAGTCTCGCTGTGTCACCCAGGCTGGAGTGCAGTCGTGCAATCTCAGCTCACTGAAACCTCTGCCTCCCAGGCTCAAGTGATTCTCGTGCCTCAGCCTCCCGAGTAGCTGGGATCACAGGCGCCCACCACCACACCCAGCTAATTTTTGTATTTTTATTTTATTTATTTTTGAGACTGGGTCCCGCTCTATTGCCCAGGCAATGGCAGGATCTTGGCTCACTGCAACCTCTGCCTCCTGGGTTTAAGCAATTCTCCTGCCTCAGCCTCCCACATAGCTGGGATTATAGGCATGCACCATCACACCTGGCTAATTTTGTATTTTTAGTAGAGATGGGGCTTCGCCATGTTGGCCAGGCTGGTCTTGAACTCCTGACCTCAGATGATCCACCGGCCTTGGCCTCCCAAAGTGTTGGAATTACAGGTGTGAGCCACTGTGCCTGGCCAAATTTTTATATTTTTAGTAGAGATGGGGTTTCACCATGTTGGCCATGCTGGCCTCAAATTCCTGGCCTCAAGTGATCTACCCACCTTGGCCTCCCAAATTGTTGCGATTACACGCATGAGCCACCATGCCTGGCCAACTGATTTTTTTTTAATTTTTTATTTTTTCCAGACAGAGTTTTGCTCTCATTGCCCAGGCTGGAATGCGATGGCACAATCTCGGCTCACTGCAACCTCCACCTCCTGGGTTCAAGCGATTCTCCTGCCTCAGTCTCCCGAGTAACTGGGATTACAGGCACATGCCACCATACAGCCAACTGATTTTTAAGAAAACAAAATTACTTACTTAGAGGGATGTCACTGTCGGCTTGCTTTGCACCATCCTGTAATGTAACGTACACACTGTCAAATAAGTATTACCTGCTGGGTGACTCCTAACTGGTTCAAGGCAACAAAGAAATGATGTAAAGTCACAACACAAACATTATACATTAGTATTTTCGGGTCCCCTGCAAAATCATATCACAATGACAGAAAAAGCATCCTTAGACTCCAGAGGTACCACCTCAGAAACACTCCTCTAGGAGAATGGATCTGATGTCTCCAGCCTTCCCTGCCCTAGCCTTAGCTAGTGTCAGGCACCATCAGAGGCCTGGCTCCAGCAGGAGGAGGAACCACAGGGCACATGCATCAGGGAGCCTCCAAAAGCAACACCCTCTGTCAACCTGGAGCAACAAGCCTGGCAGGCCGGCCGGGCGCGGTGGCTCAAGCCTGTAATCCCAGCACTTTGGGAGGCTGAGACAGGCGGATCACAAGGTCAGGAGATCAAGGCCATCCTGGCTAACACAGTGAAACCCCATCTCTACTAAAAAATACAAAAAAACTAGCCAGGCGAGGTGGCGGGCGCTTGTGGTCCCAGCTACTCGGGAGGCTGAGGCAGGAGAATGGCATAAACCCGGGAGGCGGAGCTTGCAGTGAGCTGAGATCCGGCCACTGCACTCCAGCCTGGGTGACAAAGCGAGACTCCGTCTCAAAAAAAAAAAAAAAAGCCTGGCAGGCCACCCTGTTCTTTCCGGGCCACAGGAGACTCCCACACGATGCAGTCCATCTTGGACAGTGACTGTAAATGCACCCTGAGGGCTTCTGTCAAACTAACTACTCACTCTAGGACTTCTCACCTCCATGTCTCTCTCTCCCTTACCGTTCCTCAAGCAGCAATGCCCTTCAGCCTTAAATCTTTGTATCCACAAGGCCCAGTGCAAACGCCACCCACTCCAAGGCTTTTCTGGCCCTCCAGGCTCAAAGCATCAGTATCCTCAGATACACTCTCCCTAACTGCCTTCATTTCTTTTTTTTTGAGACGGAGTCTCGCTCTGTAGTCCAGGCTGGAGTGCAATGGTGTGATCTCAGCTCACTGCAACCTCCGCCTCTTGGGTTCAAGTGATTCTCCTGCCTCAGCCTCCTGAGTAGCCGAGATTACAGGCACATGCCACCATGCCCAGTTATTTACTTATTTTTTTTTGTATTTTTAGTAGAGATGGGGTTTTACCATGTTAGTCAGGCTGGTTTCGAGCTCCTGACCTCAAGTGATATGCCCGCCTTGGCTAGGATTACAGGCGTGATCTGTCCCCCAAAGTGGTAGGATTATAGGTGTGAGCCACCATGCCCAGCCTGCCTTCATTTCTTTTATCTTAGAATTATTTGGGAGTTGGCCAGGTGCGGTGGCTCACGCCTATAATCCCAGCACTTTGGGAGGCCGAGATGGGTGGATCGCTTGAGATCAGGAGTTGGAGACCAGCCTGGCCAACATGGTGAAACCTCCCCTCTACTAAAAATACAAAAAAATTAGCTAGGCATGGTGGCACACACCTGTAATCCTAGCTACTCGAAGAGGCTGAGGCGGGAGGGTTGCTTGAATCCAGGAGATGGAGGTTGCAGTGAGCTGAGATCATGACACTGCACTCTTGCCTGGGACACTGCACTCCAGCTTGGGTGACAGAGCGAGACTCCATCATCTTGGGAAAAAAAAGAAAAAGAATTATTTGGGGTGAAACCCTCATCCTACTCCACCTGTCTGCAGCACTGAAGATCATGGGCCACACCCTCCTTCCTGAAGCATGTTCTATCTGTTCCTTCTGAGATTTTCCTTTTACCTTCCTAGGACTCTTTCTCACTCTCCTTAGATAGCTCTTTGCAACTTTTAAACACTGACATGCCCTTGAAATACTTCTCTCTCTCTTTCTTTCCCTAGAATACTTCATCTATGCTGATGAGAATAGCCTGTTTTTTGTTTTTGTTTTGAGACGGAGTCTCACTCTGTCGCCCAGGTTGGAGTGCACTGGTGCAATCTCAGCTCACTGCAACCTCTGCCTCCTGGGTTCAAGTGACTTGTCCTGCCTCAGCCTCCTGAGTAGCTGGAACTATAGGTGTGTGCACCACGCCTGACTAATTTTTGTATTTTTAGTAGAGACTGGGTTTCACCATGTTGTCCAGGCTGGTCTCGAACTCCTGACCTCAAGTGATCTACCCACCTTGGCCTCTCAAAGTGCTGGGATTACAGGCATGAGCCACTGTGCCTGGCCAGAAAATAGCCTGGTTTTGACACCCAACTTTCTGGCTCAAACTCAAACCTTTCTCCTCAATTCCATACCCATATACCCAACGACTACTCAGCGTCTCTTCTCAGATGTCTAATGGACTCAAACCTTAAGTCTCCTCAGAGGACTTCCCTTACTAACAAGCTGAGGTAGCCTCAGCACTCTGTTGCAGCACCCTGGTCTATTCATCACACTACCTCTCACTACCTAATGGTTTCCCTATTTGTTTACTGCCTGCTCCTTCCACTAGAATTAAGCTCCACAAAGGAGAGAGATCCTGTCTATTTTGTTTATCATGGCTGTATATGCTAGACTGAAGTAGTGACTGACACAGTAGGTATACAATAAACATCTCTCATCTCAGTTAATAGCAACTCAATCCTTTCATTGCTCAAGGCCCCAGACCTGGCTGGGCATGGTGGCTCATGCCTGTAATCCCAGCACTTTGGGAGGCTGAGGCGAGCAGATCATTTGAGGTCAGGAGTTTGAGACCAGCCTGGCCAACATGGTGAAAACCCTGTCTCTACTAAAAATGCAAAAATATGAGCCGGGCATGGTGGTGCATGCCTGTAATCCCAGCTACCCAGGAGGCTGAGGCACAAGAATCACTTGAACCCAGGAGGCAGAGGTTGCAGTGAGCTGAGATCATGCCACTGCACTCCAGCCTGGATGACTGAGTGAGACCCTGTCTCAAAAAAAAAAACAAAAAAAAAAGGGCCAGGCATGGTGGCTCACGCCTGTAATCCTAGCACTTTAGGAGGCTGAGGCAGGCAGATCACGAGGTCAGGAGATGGAGACCATCCTGGCTAATACAGTGAAATCCCGTCTCTACCAAATAAATAAATAAATAAATTAGCCAGGTGTGGTGGTGGGCGCCTGTAGTCCCAGCTATTCAGGAGGCTGAGGCAGGAGAATGGTGTGAACCCGGGAGGCAGAGGTTGCAGTGAGCAGAGATCGTGCCACTGTACTCCAGCCTGGGCAACAGAGCAAGACTCCGTCTTAAAAAAAAAAAAAAGGCCCCAGACTTCAATTCCTCTTTTATTCTCACTTCTCATATCCAATCAGTTAGCAAATCTTGCAGGCTTTCTTTCCAAAATATGTCTAGAATCTGACCAATTCTCATGACTCCTGCTGCTTCCACCCTGCTTATCATCTCTTGCCCTATACTGCAATCTCCTTGTCTCCCTGATCTTGGCATCCTTCATCTGTTCTCTATAAGGCTCTCTGAGTGATCCTTGTAAAACTAAAATAATTCCATTCTCCTGCTTCAAGCTCTCCAATAGGTCTGCCTTGCATTCAGAGGAAAGGCTGGAGGCCAGTAAGTCCTAGAAACAGGCTTTTTCCCAGCCATCCCTCTCTTTGGCTTTTCCTCCTGACTCGCCTGCTGAGCCACACCTAGGGACTGCTACTGCCTTCAGGTTATTACACTTTCCCTTCCCTCTGCCTGCGATGCTCATCTCCCCCCTATTCTCATGACTTGCTGTCTGGCTTCTTCCAGGTTGTTATTCAAATGTCACTTCATTGAGGGCCTTCTTAGACAATCTTACTTAAAGTTGCAATCCTACTCCCTACCTCTGGCACTACTTCTGCCTTTTTTTTTTTTTGAGACCGAGTCTCGTTCTGTCGCCCAGGCTGGAGTGCAGTGGCGCGATCTCAGCTCACTGCAAGCTCTGCCTCCTGGGTTTACACCATTCTCCTGCCTCAGCCTCCCGAGTAGCTGGGACTACAGGCGCCCGCCCCCTCGCCCGGCTAGTTTTTTGTATTTTTTAGTAGAGACGGGGTTTCACCGTGTTAGCCAGGATGGTCTCGATCTCCTGACCGTGATCCGCCCGTCTCGGCCTCCCAAAGTGATGGGATTACAGGCTTGAGCCACCGCGCCCGGCCTTTACTTCTGCCTTCTTGGCTTTATTTTCTCCAAAGTACTACCTCACATATTAGTCCATTTACTTATTGCCTTTCTCCCTCCACTAGAACATAAGCTCCACAAGCTTTGGAATTTCAATTTTGGGCCGGGCGGGGTGGCTCAAGCCTGTAATCCCAGCACTTTGGGAGGCCGAGAGGGGCGGATCACCAGGTCAGGAGATCGACACCATCCTGGCTAACACGGTGAAACCCCGTCTCTACTAAAAAATACAAAAAGCGCCGGGCGCGGTGGCTCACGCCTGTAATCCTAACACTTTGGGAGGCCGAGGCGGGCGGATCACAAGGTCAGGAGATCGAGACCACGGTGAAACCCCGTCTCTACTAAAAACACAAAAAATTAGCCGGGTGCGGTAGTGGGCGCCTGTAGTCCCAGCTACTCAGGAGGCTGAGGCAGGAGAATGGCGTGAACCCGGGAGGCGGAGCTTGCAGTGAGCCGAGATTGCGCCACTGCACTCCAGCCTGGGTGACAGAGCGAGACTCCGTCTCAAAAAAAAATAAAAAAAAAATAAAATAAAATAAAGTG